>NC_142930.1:42501199-42527003 GCF_046866305.1 Octopus bimaculoides | reverse complement strand
ATAAAACAACAAACAGATGCATTAGTTTAACGCTCGGGAAGTGAAAAAGTCTTCAATGTTTCGAGCCTACGCTCTTCCACAGAAAGGAACACTGAAAGAAACAAGGAGTGAAAATAAAGAATGTGTAGTGGCTAACGATCTATCATTGCGAATGCCGGACAGAAGGGACACAAAAGAGATCTAGGAAGAAGGGGAGATAATAAAGTAGTGGTGATCCGAAAACGATGGTGCGCGTGGGTGTGTGTATAAGAGAGTATGTATGTGCGTGTGATAGAGGGCTGGTGACCTTGACGTGTGAAGATGTGGACTGGTAAGTGGTCAGTGGGAGTGTGTGCGTTGTGGTGTGATGTGATGTGTTGTGTGGTATGTTGGTGTATGGTGTAGTCGTGTGTGGTGTAGTGTGATGGTGTTGGAAGGTGGGGAGGTGAAAGTGGGAAAAGTATGTGTGCGGTGTGAGTTAATCTGAGGATTGCGGTAGGGTGGGGTATGTGGGTAGGCAGAGGTTGAGGTAGAGGTGTGGTAAGTGGGAGGGGTGTAAAGGATAGGGTAGGGTGATATGGGAAGGATAGGTAAGGTGGGGTTGGAATGTGTGGGTGTGAGGTTACGAAGGATGGGTGAGGATGAAGGGGGGTTAAGGAGAAGGTGGTTATGAGTGAAAAGAAGAGAGGAGAGTAGCAGTTAAGAAACGTAGTCGGAGAAGAGTTGGAGCAAGAGAGAAGAGCTGGGAAGAAGTATGTGTGAGAAGAAGAGAGGCGAGGGGAGGGGTTAGATGAAGAAGGGAGGAGAGTTGAGCCAATGTGGTGCAAAGGAGTGAAGAGAGAATATTATTCCCTTTTTACAGCGCAAACGTGTGTCGGATGGCCCCAGTTCAAGGACAATACGAACACGGACAGGTGTTGCAAAGTGTGATCAGTAGAGCGTAAATGGCGCGAATCCGGGGTGTCATTGCCGAATCGGATGCCTCGGAGGTGTTCCGACAACCGGTCAGCAAAAGCGGCGTCCCATTTGCCCGATGTATAGAGAAGGGCAGAGAGAGCAAGAGATGCAGTATATGACATTGGTAGAAGTACAGGTGAAGGAGTTGGTGATGTGATTGAGTCGATGATGGTTGCCGGTGAGGACGGTGGTGTTGGAGCGGTAAGGGCAAGTGCAGCTGCGTAGGCGGGAGCAGGGAACGAGCCGGGTTGGTACCCATAATCTAAGAGGGATATGGTTTTCTCAGTTTCTTTGATTTCCCGTTAGTACTTTATTGGTAATGGATTTAACTTATTTATTTTCCGTAGACATCTTTCGAAATCATATTGTAGTCAAACCGTTAGATGTAAATCATGTAATTTTATTCATTTTTTTTTCGCGTCGATTTGCATTTCCTTAGATTTATATCCTATTTGTTGTGTACTTAAAAAGGTATATTTGTAACTATCTTGTTTCAAAATGAATCCTAATGGGTAGCACTTGAAAAAGATATCATATGGACGATGGGAGAAGACTTATTGCTGTTCTTCAATTGTAAGCTTATCCCGCAATCCAGTTTAATAACCTCATATGACAATTAACTCTTTTTAGTAAAGTTAGAACTGTTGCTAGTATACGGGATCATTAATATAATGGGAATAAGTTAATCATAAAATGTCAATGTCTATGAATTATATTATGAGCATTGCCACCTTTTATCTGTATATTGACAGAAAGGGGTAGGATAATAAATGAGAAAGTCTAGCATTTTCAATTAGTGAGTCGAGTGTTATGGCAGTTTTTGGCCATTTGGCTTGTTTTATCAATGAACTTCAGATGATCGACATTCTTCTATCTCATTCTTCTCGACAATAAATTTGTCTCAGGTAGATATTATTATTACTAACATTATTAATAATATTGCTAACAATATTTGCAAAAAAGAATCACAAGTGGATGTAAGCATGGCAAAAGTAAGCTCTTTGATTCCAAGTGCTTCTATAAGTATCAAACTTCTTTAAGGAATGACTATTGTGATATCACATATAAGTTGTTCATATTTTCCTAGCTTCTTCAAAATATACATAATTTTTTTCTCGAGGCTGTTTTACTAACTTTCAAGGATATCAATCTTCTTATGGTACTTTTAGTCAATAATATTTAATAACTTACCGACTAAGATATATACATATATGTATATATGTTTGTGAGTATGGGGATAAACTTTCATGTGACGTTACGTGTGTGTTTGTGCATATACATATATATATACTGGCATATTCTGATATATAATCAGCTGCAGATGAATACGCAGTTTTATCTATTTATAGTCTCCGCCACACAACTGTTCAAATTTTATGATGTGCTAAATATATACATAGGCACAAACAGCTTTGCCACCATATTTGAAAAGAAATAAGTCTTGTTAATTTTCTGTTTTGTTAGGGCTGTCGATATCTTCCGAGTCTTTCGTTTATAAATAAGTGCTAGGTATTCATGACTTGCTTTGAGAAAGAAAACCTACATTGTTTAATATCTATTAGTTGATTAGCGAACAAGTTCTTTTGATAGGTTTGCTTTGTTTTCATCAAGAAAATAGCGAAAGACATTTGTTAATTATTATAGAGCTATTTTGCATTTAGGAAATAAATTTATATGAATTCTCCCAATGCATAAACAATTTACAAGTACAACGTCGCTATGTTTCCAAGGAATTAGTTTTCATTGTTGCTTCAAAACATTGCAAGTATGTCTGATAATGTTTCTTGAACACCGATAGCGAAATATTTCTAAGAAAAATTGTTTCGACGTTTCAATACAACAACGTCAGCTATAAAATGTTTCAATTGTTAATTTAGTACGTTAAATAGTTTCCCTAGTTCAATAGTTTCATTGTATACCACTCATATATAGCTATGATGTCCCATTGGATGCTTATTTATTTGTATACACACACACACACACACACACACACACACACACACACACACACACACACACACACACACACACACACACACACACACACACACATATATATATATATATATATAAATTAACAAAATGAGATAAAAATCCAAAGCTGTGAAAGATTTCAGTACATTTATAAAGAGGTCTTACAGCAGTTTCCTGGATATTTTATATATCCCATCATCGGAGACGGTGCGAGAAAATTGTTAAGCAATAGTTATTCTAGAGAACATATGAAACAGAGAGTGAAGTGGAGGAATGAAAACACAGGTGAGATATGCAGGGATATTGTATCTGCAGTTTCATTATTTAAGCAGAATGGGATACATATAAGTTTACTGTGCCTTGTGTGTAAGTTCCAATAGTATTTAAAATTGGTCATTCCAAGTATAGAGTTACTACACGGTGTTATTGGATCGAGTGTTTATTTTGAAGTGACTTAAAAGTTGAGAATGTGCTTGTAAGGTCAAATCAAAAACAGGAAAAGAGGAAAAAAAGAGAGAAAAAAAGAAAAGCGGGGAGAGAAATAATAAAGATACGAAGAGAGGGAGAGTGTACTGGCTAGTGGTCAGTCAGGATAAATTGATAGAAGGAAAGGAGAGGTGAGGGTGAGATAGAGAGAGAGAGAGGGAGAGAGAGAGAGAGAGAGAGAGAGAGAGAGAGAGAGAGAGAGAGAGAGAGACAGAGAGAATGAGAGAAATATATGACCGTGTAAAGATATGAGAGGGTAAGAGTAAAGGAGTGTGAGGAAAGTAGTAATAGAACCTAAGTGAAGGGCGGGATGAAGAATTTGGGAATATATGTTAAGTTGCTTAGAGGACACGTCAGTGCTTAGTAGTAGAGAATATATATGTGAAAATGCATACACAAGCATATATAAAACCCTGCTAATATAATATATCTACACCTAGAAACGCATATATTAACATGTACCCTCTTGTTTCCCTATAAATAATGCATACATTACACGTGCAACACGCGTAAACACGCGTATACACGCATACAAATACATAGGCGTGTATATACATACATACATACGTATATATATATATATATATATATATATATATATATATATATATATATATATATATATATATATATATATATATATATAAGGCAGGGAATCGTTAATTAGTAATAAAATTAATAATCATAAATAATCATAAATATGTAGGAATTAGCAGTATCCTGCTGATAAATATCGCTATCAATTAGAGAAAAATTTGTAGTTTTGGAATCAGGAGTTCTTTGGCTGCTATTTCTGAATTCTCAGTATGTTGGAGAAGCAGGATACTGCTAATCCCTATATATTTATGAGTATATATATATATATATATATATATATATATATATATATATATATATATATGTGTGTGTGTGTGTGTGTGTGTGTGCGTGTGTGTGTGTGTGTGTGTGTGCGTGTGTGTGTGTGTGTGTGTGTGTGTGTGTGTGTGTGTGTGCGTGTGTGTGTGTATACATACATATATGGAAGTCCAAGGCACCCTCTTCGTCTTTCTATGCATCGAGCAATCCTCGTCGTTTACTGACGTCATCTTAACTTTTAATCTTCATTTAATCTTCGTTGGGATAGACAGGTCCCTGATTCACCATCGGCTACTCTCGCCTGGTTAAGCCAGCCTGTCGAAACCGCTTCCCGGGGGGTATGAAAGCTGCCACATGCTAACAGCTAAATGGAGCGACAGGTGAGGGCAGGCTGTTGGTGGGAGCGGGGCAATGATGGACGATCTATTCTCGGAAGGGTACGACAAACGCCACATCAGAGATCGTACCCTTCCCAGCACTCTGCAAATGCTCATATTTGTGGGTGAAGAAGCAGCAGCAGCGTTGGTAAGGTTGACCTAGTGCTAAAAAATATCCTCCTCCTCCTCCTCCTCCTCCTCATAATCAACATCACCACCACCGCCACGAAGACCACCACCACCGCCGCCGCCGCCGTCGTTGTCGTCGTCGTCGTCCTCATCATCATCATCATCAACTTCATCATCATCATCGTCATCGTCGTCATCATCATCATCATCATCATCATCATCATCATCATCATCATCATCATCAACCACAACAACAACAATATCAAACACCCCCAACAACCATATACGAGGTATGAGGCGAGAAATTGCATTGTAAATAATGATTCTGCGATAATTCTGTGTGTTTGTGTTTTAGGTATACACATCTATAATTTCAGTATTGTTCGGAAATATTTTCACTATTCTTTTTACTTATGCATACATACACGCATGCATGTATACACACACACACACATATATATACACCCACATACACATACACACACTTTCACATACATAACACATGACTCCTCATTCGCATAATCATCGAACATGGAACTTAACTATAGTCTGTCCAAGCACTTACTCAGCATTACCTGACGCCATTGGGTCTTGTTGACGCCATTACCTCTCAAAACACACACACACACACACACACACACACACACACACACACACACACACACACACACACATATATATATATATATATATATATATAGGGGGGGTAAGTAAGAAGAAAAATAAGCAAAAATGCACATTTGAAATCAGAAAAAGTAAAGGCTTTTTATGAAAAATAACCATAAATATATAAAATTGGATGAACTGAGGTAGGAATAAAAGTAATAAAAGTCATTATTTTGAATTGTTAAAGAAATCCAAAAGCATACCGGTTTCGTAATGTTAGTAATCATTGCTTTAAATGCACACCGAATACTGAACGGTATCACGTCTACTAGTCCCTGAGTAAAAAAGGTTATGTGTAATGGAGGTAAGTATATCTGGATGTGGTGCAATTAAGGTAGATCTACATCTGTAATGTGAATGGTGTATCGGATTTATGGGGGTTAGTGGTATTAAATGAAAGGCTAGTCGTGTCCTGTATTATGTTATGTGTTCATATTTAGTTGTGGAAGATATATATTGATGGAAGCTGCCTCTTCATTCATTGTTTGTTGTATTGAGGTGTTCTGTGAACATTGATAGAAGGGAAAACTAGGAAATTAGGATTCCTCGCTATGTGTCCACTGACCTGCATCTGTCTGTACTGTGAGTGGCGGATTTGTTCCTTTTCGAGAGTGGTTCTTCCACGGAGTGATATTCCTGTTTGGCCAATATAATTATTACCACACCCTAAGCATCTAATGGCATAGATTAGATTTTCCGAAGCACAGGTGAAATTTGATTTAATCTTAAATATTTCACCTTGTTTAAAGTGAAACTCTGAACCCTCCAAAAGGTGGGGGCAATTACCACAGTTAGGTCGACCACATTTTTTAACTTTTGGTTCTGTTGTTAGTGGATATAGTCTTGCGCTGGTTAATATTTTTTTCAATGATTGAGGTTGCAGTTTACTTTTGATAATTTTGTGCGAGCCTAAAATTTTGTTCATTGTTTTATCTCTTGTGAGGATGGGTAGATTTTGGATGATAATGTTAAAGGCTTCGTTGTTTCTAGAGTTATGTGTGGAGATGTATGGGAGTATATTAAGTCTTGGTTCGTATTTCGGTTGACTTCCCTTAATGTTCGTATGTCTATTTCCTTAGCTCGTTTAATTCCTTCATTTATTAACGTTATTGGGTAATGTCTTTTGATTAGCATTGATCTGAGTTCAAAGAGTAATCGTTCACGAGTATAGGTGTCCGAAACTATGGTACAGATTCTTTTCGCTAGATTATAAGGTATATTAATGTTTATGTGTTTGGGGTGGCAGGAGTTGAATAATAGGTATTGTTTAGAATCTGTGGGTTTATAGAAGATGTCTGTTTCGATGTGGTTATTGACTATTTTAATTAGGATGTTAAGAAAAGGGAGTTCTTTACTGCTGTCTTCCATGGTGAATTGTATCTTGCTAGTAATATTGTTAAGCATTAGTTTGAAATCGAGGAGTTTGTCCATGCTATCTTTCCAAAATATAAAGCAATCGTCCAGATATCTCTTCCAGTTCTCCTTTAAATAGCAATGAAAAGAGGTGCTATATTTTTGTAGTGGTGATTGATATATTTTAAGCTCTAGGTAACCCATTACAAGGTTCGCAATCACTGGAGCAGCTTGGGTTCCCATTGCATTTTTGTCCATAGTAAATTGTATCGAACATGAAATAGTTGTTCAGTAGGACGAATTTGAGTGCTGCGATTATGAATCTGTGGTTGATGCGCTCTGGTATCACTTGTGGGTATTCTTCTAGCCAGAAGGTGATTGCTTCTATACCATAATCGTGTGGGGTATTGGTGTACAAATTCAGCACATCGAATGATACTATCAGGGTTCCTTCATTCATTTTCTCCGGGTGGTGCTTAAGCATGTCTAAGTCATCCCTGATGAAGATTTTCACATAATTTAGAAATGCTAATCTTGGAATAATCGTAAGATTTTCTCTGTGTTGTTGAGATACTGCATATCATTCGGAAAATATTTTCATAAACATATTTCGTACAAATTAATTTCTATGATATTTTGTCCTATTACAGTTTTAACTTGTTGTATATGTTATTATATTGCATTGAACCATGTCAATCTAATCATTAAGGATGGCAATTAATAGATGAGGAATAAAAACATATTATCAAAGTCATAAGTAACGACATAATTTAGAGGTAGGAAAAAAAAACACATCTAAAGATTCGGTCCACAAGCTTAAGAATGTCTACATAAACTGGCATAACTTAAGTATAAATATTGATTATCTAAAAATGTAATGCCTACTTATAGAAGAACATTTTCATATTTTGATTCTATGAATGAGAAGAAAATAAGCAGAGATTTCAAAGTATGAGTATCAACAAAACCAGTTTGAAGACCAATCGAAAAATCAAGAGACCCACAAACTTATAATAAGAACAAAATGTTGTATTCGTTTCTGTATATAACATTCTCGTAATATATCTTATTAAAAATAATATTCAACACACACACACACACACACACACACACACACACACGCACGCACACACACACACACACACACACACACACACACACACACACACACACACACACACACACAAATACAATTAGCGTCTTTAAGTTTCCTTCTACCAAATCCACTAACAACGCTTTGGTCGGCCTGAAACTAGTAGGAACAGCGGTCTAATCCGCCATTCGGTGGGTCTGAACCCAAATCGTGTTGTTGGGGGTGGGTTTCTTACTACACTTCTAGCTGTTACCGAGACAAACAAAATCACATTTAGCCTTAACGGCCCGTAAAGCGCCACCAATCACAATCAGTTTGCCATGAAATATATAAAGAGAAAATGAATACAATTAAAGCAAAGATTGTTAAAGGACTGTAAGCTGAAACTTCGAAGTCTCTCTGTATATTTTCCTCGTAAAGGTGAATATGTAATGAACTTGAAAATATTGAGTTTCTTATAGAAAAGACGTTATTTATTAATAGGAATGGCTTCCTCATTGAATTAATATTGCATTTTTTCTGTCTTTGCTACAAACTGATATTCATCATACATAACTCAGATGATTGTTTAAATGGAGAAACGCGGCGCAGGGGTGCTGTTTCTAATCAATTTCATCATGTACGATTCACTAAATTTAGTAGAAAGTTTTTACTATACTACACGTAATAATAGGCACATTGTTATGCAAGTCCTCCTGCTGTTAGCTACTGTGTTCGTATCATCGTTCTCCGTAAACCAATTACCAACTTTTTTTCTTATATGATTCAAGTAAACTCAGAATGCGTAAGCTGTAGAGTAGATCTTTCCTTACAAACTGTCTCACAAATTGGTATAATTGATCTACCATTAAAATATGTGGATTTAAAAAGCAAATACCCTTGTCAGATAACTAAACAACCTTTGGCCGTATATAATTATTAATTCTATCTCTCACAGATATTCCTCAGTAACCATTGGAACTGTCATGATGTGCTAGCTCTCTACAGAAGTTATGCTTACAACGTTAATTACTTCGCTAGCAATGCGGCTTTCAGTCTGAATGGAAGAGTAAATTTGTAATACATAAAGAATCCAAACAGAATCCAATGCAGACAGATTTTCTTCGTACGTTGTTATGTATATTTCTCTATTCCGCAATTTTGAACAGAAAGTCAAAATGTGAAAGATGTGCTGTAGGGAACTCTCTACATCAAACATGCGATTTAAGTTTAAGCGCACTCTAAATGTACTGATTTCCGATTGCCTAACTCTGAAATGACAAACATAAATTAACAGTTGCATTCTAATTGGTTTTAAAATCTTAAAAATTATATGCAATGTAAAATAAAAAAAAATATCAATGTATTAGATGTGATTATGTTTATGTTCATTTTACAACGATTTGTCTTCTAGAAGCATTCTTAAAAGACGATTATTATATTTCACTGTATTTCATATCTTCTGTAATGTACACACGCACACACACACACTCACACACACACACACACACGCACACAGAGTTCAATATCAGTGTGCGCGTGCACCCTGATACTGAACTCTTAGAATGAGTGGACGATATCCGTTTTCAAACTCTTTTCTTTATTCACTATTATAGGTTATAAATGGAGAGAGGAAGAAACAAGGATAGACAGACAGACTTGTGGACAGAGATCGAATAAGCGTAACCGAGTGAAGATGAACGTTAAAAATTCCAAACAATAATTAATGATGAAGTATAATTAGGATGATTAACAAAAATGATGCGGAGAACGTGGCCGACCCCACAAACCACATTTTCATGCAGAAAAACTTATTTTTACATTTTAATTTCCAACTCAAACAGGTTAATTCACTCTCAACACGCATGCTACTGACTTCAATTTTTTTTTCGAAAAACACTGTGCAACAGGCATTTATTCTCCAGCCTATTTTTCTTCTCATGTGGAAAAGGAAAAAAAGTTAACGAGCGCAAGGCTAGAAATTAAAATGCCTATCCCGATCCATTTCACTCTGATTTTCCATACTACCTCTTTCGCGGTAGTTACTACCGAGAGAAAAAGAAAACCTGTTCTTTCCTATTCACAGTGGGCGGCGAAATAATCTTAATAATAAATTCGGTCGACAGTTTTACTCTTCTCAGATGTGACAGCAGGTGTTCAACTTTACAAATTTTCTCTAGAAATTAAAGCCAGCACCAATTCTGTTAGGTTTCGTAATCGATACGTGAGATGAAAACAACGTGTAGAAATGAACTTAACATGTGATTTAAGTGTACTGCTAGCACAAAAGTATATGGCATTCCCTTATAAAAATGTTTAATATCCTATGTGGCATAATATGGTTTCTTAATAAAATACCGTGTGACTACTTGTCATTAATTTTTACGGACCAGCTTCCAGGAACGTTTTTAATATGTAAATTGGTGTATCCAATAACGTTACATCACTACATGTAGTGGCTACTTAAGCAATGAATTCGTAGATGGGTGAAGACGAAGGAGCAATAAATCTGCAATAAATATATGCCCATTGCTCAAATTTTCATCTTTGATCTTATCGCTTGCTTACATCTGACGCCTTGGATACGAAACGTGGTAACAAAAGCAGTGTTGGCTATAAATTCTATAGAAAATATGTAGAGATGATATTAACAAGTGATTTGAATGTATGTACATACTAGACAATAAGTCCATGATGACACACGATTTACCAGAACGTAAATTATTTCAAACGGCAATGATGTGGAGGACATTGTGTTGTCATAGAAATAATCAATTCTGTCGCAACTTTTAAAATGCTCAAATTAACCTGCGATTTCAATTTAAATTTGTAGATTTTTATATTGGTTAAACGAATGAAGAATTTTCATGAAAATTAAAGCTGATTCCACTTATCGTGTTCAGAAGATTTATTCCCCTTCCATTTTTTAACTTCCCAAATATCAAAGACTACATAGAAAGTTAAGGTGTCAAATGTAGTTATCAAAATTCTGCGAAAAGGACTAAAGAAATAGAAAATAAAATACAGTAGCAATTAGGAAAATAGCAGTTATAGAAGTAGAGAAATATAGTAAAGAAAATTAGAATTTCAGAATACGAAACTGAATTGCAATTACTTTCTGGTAACCAACGTCAGAATATATATCTCATTAGACTTTGCGTCGACTCGATATACTCTTGTACATTTTTTTACTATTCAATGTTTAGTGTGAATAAAATAGCTTGATGCAGAGTTTAATGAATCATGTTTACAGATGATGAAATTCAGACGTAGGAGAATCGTATTTACCGATAAGCCGCTTGCCACTGCCAATATTTCAAATTATTAATCAGAAGGAAATATGGAAAACTGAAATAAAACTATCAGTATAATTTATTTTAACCAATAGTAGTAACTGTATCAGCAACAACTGTATTGCTAATGGCTTTCGTAAGTAATGGCGTATGTTTAGCATCAGTACGTGATATTTCATAGCATATGTTACTTATCGTGTAAGATCTACAATAAACTCCTCAATGTAAATATATATTTGTCATGTACTTTTCCTCAAATCAATAGATAATTTAATACATTTTGTGACATGAGGAATAGTAAATAAATGTATAATATCAATCAAAAGAATAACTTATATAATTCCATTCCATTCATAAGTCAAATGCTGTAAATGGGTGAGAGGAGAAGCAATGACTAGATGAATATGAACTGTATTTAAAAAAAACAATTCTATAATATGCATGATTTTAAGCAATACTTCACGCACATCAAAAATAGTTTTAGACCACTGAACGTAATTCGTTCTTGCAATATAATTTATGTTCATTAGAGTATCGTGAAATGACAATTGCAAACTTACAAGATTAAATTAAAGTAAGATATACTCTTTTATTTTGCCCCAGGTTTGTAATTAAATAGTAACGACTCAGGTTGTCTCGTTCAACATAGGTTACAGAAGTAAAATTCAACCGATTGATGGTTCTAGTTTGGTCACAAATTTTGTTCACATAATTATCATCATCATCATCATCATCATCACCATCATCATGAACATCATTATTATTATTATTATTATTATTATTATTATTATTATTCAGTAATCTTTTTTTTTTCACGTTCATTCTCCGCTCTACAGAGCGCATGCATGTGTGCCTCGTGTATGTGGTGTGGTTTGTTGTGATTCTCTTATTTTTACTGTATTGAAAGTGTTTTACGTTTGATATGTGCCGTGTGTAGTAGCATTAGGTTCTGTAATTATTATTATTATTATTGTTCAGTAGTTTTATTTTTATAACGTGCTTTCACTTCACTACCGAGCGCAGCTCTGTGCGCCTTGGGTATGTGCTGCGGTGCTCTTATGTTTATTGTATTGAAACTGTTTTGCGTAGAATGTGTGCAGTACCCAGCAGTGAAATTTTCTGTATGTTATATATATTTGTAAGTCCTGGTGTTTTTGTTATGTATTTGTCTGAATATTTTTTTATTATACCTAATGCACCTACTATGATAGGAATTGTTTCTGTTTTTAGATTCCACATTCGAGTTATCTCTATTTCCAGGTCTTTGTATTTTGAAAGTTTTTCCATTTCTTTTAGAGAAACGTTGTCATCTGCTGGTATTGATACATCAATTAGAAAGCATTTTTTTTCTTCATGATCTTTGACAACTATATCTGGTCTATTTGCCTTAATTTCTCTATCTGTGTGTATTGGCATATCCCAGAGTATGGTTGCTTTCTCGTTTTCTGTGACCTTTTCTGGCGTGTGTTTATACCATCTTTTTTCTGTTGTCATTCCATAGTGTTGGCATAGCTTCCAGTGTATATAGGTCCCAGCTCTGTCGTGTCTGTGAATATATTCCTTCTTAGCCAGGACTGGGCAGCCAGAGATAATATGATTTATTGTTTCTTGTCCATCTCCACATATTCTACAGTTACTTGTTATATTTCTTTTCATTATGTGTTTTTGGTAATTTCTGGTGGGGAGGCTTTGGTCATGTGCAGCAATTAAAAATCCTTCAGTCTCTGCTTTGAGTCCTGAGCTTCTCATCCATTGCTGGGGTTTTCTCTGTCTATTCCTTTTACATTTAGTTTAGCCCAGTATTTACCATGTAGGGGCTTTTCTTGCCATCGTCTTATCATGGTTCGTTGCTGTTCTAGTTTTAGTTTGGATTTCATTTGTTTTATAGCTTTTGTTGTTTCTTCTTCTTCTTCTTCTTCTTCTTCTTCTTCTTCTTCTTCTTCTTCTTCTTCTTCTTCTTCTTCTTCTTCTTCTTCTTCTTCTTCTTCTTCTTCTTCTTCTTCTTCCTCTTCTTCTTCTTCTTCTTATTTGTTAGGTAGATTGATTTCTTGTTTGTATTTGTCAGCTTCCTTAAATACTGAAAACAGCTTTTTGTTTTGCTCGTGTTTTGTGGCTATTTGTATTAGTTTCCCTTGCTTTTGGAGTAGGTATTTTTGCAGTCCTATGGTGGTTATTTTATAATAGTTTTCTAGCTGTATAAGACCCCTGCCACCTTCTGTGCGTTGTATATATAGCCTTTCTATGTCAGATTTTGGGTGGTGCATCCTATATCCTGTCATTATTTTTCTTGTTTTCCTGTCTATTTTAGATAGTTCGTTTAGTGTCCAGTTAAGGATGTTGTAGCTGTAGCTTATAACTGGGACAGCTAAAGTGTTGATACCCATTATCTTGTTTTTAGCATTGAGCTCTGTTTTTAGTAGTGATTTAACTCGTCTATAGTACTCTGTTTTTAGTATTGATCTAACTCGTCTATAGTACTCTGTTTTTAGTATTGATCTAACTTATTATTATTATTATTATTATTATCTTTATTATTATTATTATTATTATTATTATTATTATTATTATTATTATTATTATTATTATTATTATCGCGTTCAGATATGTACGCAGTTTCCCACACTTATCAGCACCCTGCCACCATTTGCTCCTTTCGTGTATAGGCGATCAATGTCTGCACGTGGATGATGGGTTCCATGCGCTATTAAGATCTTTCATGTCTTCCTGTCCAACTCCTATAATTCTCCCTCTGTCCACATCAGGATTCCAGTGCCACACTGAAAACTGCGCCCGAGTATATTGCCGAAATTATGTCTCCGACATTCAGCTTTCAAGCCAATATTTTTCTCACTCACCGCAAGTACTCTTATTTGTCTTTTATTTCATATCACTGTAATTAATTTCATTTAACTGAATTACTTCCAGGTATTTATAACTGGACTGAGGTTGAATTGACTTCATCAATTCACCATTTGTCATACATTTATTTGTCCCGACCAGCTTTCGTCTTTCCTCTTGTTACAACCATTGTAACACATTTGGAGAGTCCAAACTCCATTTTAACATCATTAGCGAGTAGGTTGTCCAGTTCTGCCTCACATTTTGAGAACAACATCAAGTCGCCCATGAATAGCACTTGTTCAATTTTCCCCTCAGCTCTTCCCAGATAATACCCGATTTTGTCTTCTATAATATTTAACAAAAGGATATCATTACCAGCAAAAAGATCAGTGGGGACACACTGTCTCCCTGAAAGATTCCTCTCTTGATTTTCACCTTTCCTAATACCTGATTCCCTGCTGTCAATTCAGGTCTCCAAAATTTCATAATGCTCAGTTAGGTTTGCCTTAACTGTTTTGGAGCCTGCACGCGGAGACAACATGATCGATGGTTTCATTATGTAGTTTACATATACATGTTGGGATAGTGCCATTCTTTAATATGTTACCCTGGTAGGTCCTTGTAGGTAGGCAATGATCTTCGGTTGCTATGATAAACATTTCTGCCTCTGATTTTAAGCCAGAAGATACAAACCATTGATGAGTAAGTGCTTTGTCAACATCGGCGTCATTAGCTAATTTTGGGTATTTGCCACTGGAAGGTTTTTTATTGCCATTTATCAGTAAGAGTATCAAGGCAGCAGTTTTAGCATGGCTTTTTATACGCTTAGTTTTTTCTGTCTTAGTTTCTATTACGTCTAATTCTGGGAATTTTGTATTTGGAATTCACTTAGATATTCTTTTGCCTGTTTTGTTTCTGAGAATAATGTTTTCTTGTTTTCGTGCTTTAAGCCAAGTTTTAACATCCAGTCATCAGAATTTTTGGCTTTGGTCTTGTGCAGCAATTAAAAATCCTTCAGTCTCTGCTTTGAGTCCTGAGCTTCTCAACCATTGCTGGGATTTTTCTCTGTCTATTTCTTTTACATTTAGTTTAGCCCAGTATTTACCATGTAGGGGCTTTTCTGGCTATCGTTTTATCATGGTCCGTTGATGTTCTAGTTTTAGTTTGGATTTCATTTGTTTTATAGCTTTTGTTGTTTCTTCTTCTTCTTCTTCTTCTTCTTCTTCTTCTTCTTCTTCTTCTTCTTCTTCTTCTTCTTCTTCTTCTTCTTCTTCTTCTCCTTCTTCTTCTTCTTCTTCTTGTTCTTGTTCTTGTTCTTGTTCTTGTTGTTGTTGTTGTTGTTGTTGTTGTTGTTGTTGTTCTTCTTCTTCTTCTTCTTCTTCTTCTTCTTCTTCTTCTTCTTCTTCTTCTTCTTCTTCTTATTATTATTATTATTATTATTATTATTATTATTATTATTATTATTTGTTAGGTAGATTGATTTCTTGTTTGTATTTGTCAGCTTCCTTAAATACTGAAAACAGTTTTTTGTTTTACTAGTGTTTTGTGGCTATTTATTAATTTTCCTTGCTTCTGGAGTAGGTATTTTTGCAGTCCTATGGTGGTTATTTTATAATAGTTTTCCAGCTGTATAAGACCCCTGCCACCTTCTGTGCGTTGTATATATAGCCTTTCTATGTCAGATTTTGGGTGGTGCATCCTATATCCTGTCATTATTTTTCGTGTTTTCCTGTCTATTTTAGATAGTTCATTTAGTGTCCAGTTTATAACTGGGACAGTTAAAGTGTTGATAGCCATTATCTTGTTTTTAGCATTGTGCTCTGTTTTTAGTATTGATCTAACTCATCTATAGTACTATTTCTTTATTTATTTTTTCTTTCATTTGTGTATGTTGTATCCAATCTAGTTCTTTGACTCCTAAATATTTATATGGTTGGCTTTCGTCTTGTTATCTTGTTTCATTGGCTTTATCTAGTATTATATTGCTACTTTTAACTAATTTTCCTCTTTTCAGGGTTGCTTTGGCACATTTTTCTAATCCGAATTTCATATCTATTTCCTTGGTAAAGCCGTGTACTGTCTGTAGTAGCGTTTCTAGCTCTTTGTCATTTTTAGCATATAATTTTAGGTCATCCATATATAAAAGGTAGCTGACTGTTTTTCCGTAGTATTTGTAACCGCATCCAGTTCTATTTAGCAATTCAGTTAAATGTGTGAGTGCCAGGCAGAACAGGAGTGGAGATAGCGTGTTTCCCTGGAATATTCCTCTTCTAATGGGGATGGCTTTCGTTTTCACAAGTCCCTCTTTTGTTTGGAGCTGTAGCACTGTCTGCCATTTGTTCATTGAGTGCCTTATGTATTTTATAATAATTGGTGCCACCTTGTTTATGGCTAGTGTTTCCAGAATCCACGTGTGGGGAACACTGTCGAAAGCCTTTTGGTAGTCCACCCAGGCCATACTGAGGTCTTTCTTCTTTCTGCGGCTGTCTTCAGTTATAGCTTTATTGATCAATAATTGGTCTTTACAGCCGTATGAGCCCTTGCAGCATCCCTTCTGCTCTTTTGGAAACAGGTTGTTATTTTCCAGGTGCTTACTCAATCTCTGCGATATTTTGCAGTAAAGGCTTTGTAGATCGTAGGGAGACAGGTTATAGGTCTATAGTTTTGTGGCTTCTCTGCTTCCGTGGATTTGGGGATTAAGATGGTTTTCCCTTTCGTGAGCCATTCAGGCATTGTCTCTGGTTCTTCTAGTATGTTGTTAAAGTTTTCTGCCAGCTTTTTATGCATTCCTGGCAGGTGTTTTAATCAGAAGTTGGGGATCTTGTCGTGTCCAGGTGCCTTCCAGTTGCTTAGTCTTTGCAATGTCTGGGTGACCTCTTCAGTTGTTATAGGGGCCCAGCGTTGCTCAGGTGCTACGTTCGTTGTTTTAATGGTCCTTTTCTGGGTTCGTTGTTTTAATGGTCCTTTTCTGGGGTTGTTGTTGCTTCACCGACCATATTTGTTTCCAGATTTCTTCCAGTTCTTCTGCTGTTGGTGCTGCAGTAATATCTATTTTATTTTTACCCAGTTCTTGGTAGAGTTTTTTGGGATTGGATTTGACTGTTTGTTTTGTTCAAAGAAACGTTGGCGTTTCTCATAGCGGGGGATCCTTTGTGCTTTGGGATGGATGTCTTGCTTTAGTTTTTCTTTTGCCTCAGTTAATGCTGTATTTGTACAGTATTTTTGTTTTCTTCTTGTTACTTAGTTGTGTTGATTGTCTACTAATTTCGTTGAGAATCGATAAATCTTTTCTCTTTTTTAAAATTTTGTTCTGGATGTTATTTATCCACAAGGTCTGTTTGGGTGGTAGAACTACTGTTCGGATGGGTTTGAGTAAGTAACCTGCTTCTTTTGTATTATTATTATTATTATTATTATTATTATCATTATTATTATTATTATTATTATTATTATTATTATTATTATTATTATTATTATTATTATTATTATTATTAGTAGTAGTAGTAGTAGTAGTAGTAGTAGTAGTAGTAGTAGTAGTAGTAGAAACAGCAGCAGCAGCAGCAGCAGAAACATCATTATCAGGATTGTTTAACTATCTCTGCGGCCTCTGATCATATATCCAATGTTAAAAATAATATTTTTGTTCTTCATTTAATTATTTTGTTTCATATACGTGGATTCTATATATTTGTTTGTTTGCTACATGTTTTACTTGCCATCAGCAATCATTCATCAATCATTAAACAGCACCATCATCAATAAGTCATCAACACCGATGTTAATTGGTTACTGAAGAAGCAAAGACATGCATGCAATCTTAAATGTAATCATATAATTATAATTAAGATTAATTAAAAATAATATTTTTTATCAATAGCAAAATGCTTGTTGCGAGCATAATTGATGTAATAAGTGAAAAAATTTTAATTAATTACAACTGCACTCTAAGTGGCAATGCAATTCACTCGGTGATTCAATTTAGCGTGCCTATTTTCAGGTAAAGTTTCATTACCCGGTTTGATGCAGCATATTTGTTCTCCTCTACCCTTTTGTTGATTAGAATCAATTTAAATATTAGTAATACTTTCTATCACTACCGATATAATTCTAATTGAAATGTATTGCTCATACATATTGAATGTTTTAAAAGTTTTGCAGGAAATATCCTGTTGCATTATTTGTAATGTTTTGAAATTTCAAGGCAAAGTCGGTTGCAGAATTTATGTCTTAAAATTTCAGGACGCAGTATTGTCCAGAAATTTTAATGCTTAATATATTTAAAGGGAAAAAACACGGCAGGTATAATACCAATGTTTTCTTCGAAAACGGAACCAGTGTTGCTCTGAGAAGAGCATGTTGGACTCTTAACGTGGTAGATGTGTAAGAACAGAGAATATGGGGTCATTTACCTTTATATCCACGAGTAAAACAAATGTAAGTTTGTAGGGCATCTTGCCGATCTCCCGTGCCCTTTGCTCTATCTCACTTTAATGAATAGCATTCTTGTGTAATACATTACTACATTAACAGCCACCATGTTACAGTAAATAAAAATTAAACATACTCCTAACATTAGATTAATCATAGAAATATCTAGTAAAGACCTTATATAAGTTAAATAATAACCTTTATTCGTGATTCACGCATCTTCTATAATTAGATGCTGTTGGATTAGTTAAAGTATATTTCCGCGGCGCATTCAATTTTATACGATCAATAGATTGTTATTTCCATTCAGATGGATTTCCCAGTATAGCAAGTTCAGATGTCTGGAGGTCAAATGCATAAAACTATTCTACTAACTGGAGTCTGTGATATGGAGAACTCAAATATAACTCAAAATGTACATGTGCATGCGTATACTTGCTTTAATATTTAGCAGAACATACAGAGTGACGCAAGGGCCTAGAGCTTCGTGCATTGGTACGTATTATTGGTAAGTGCTAATGAGCGAAACTCTCGGTTTATGAGTCACTTTGTTGCTTCTGCTAAATACAAAGACACACACAGAAACACACACGTATGCATGTATGTATTATGTATGTATGTATGTATGTATGTATGTATGTATGCATGTATCTATCTATCTATCTATCTATATATATATATATATATATATAGTGATGATTTGTTGCAAACTTGATGTGGCAGTCCCAATAAAGGGAAGAATGCTACTGCTATTTAGCCCCAGGAAACACTGTTTCTAGTTGGCTATGTGACACAAGCGTAATGTTACGTTATGTTTTCAAACAGGGGAGATAAGCACCTCCACTCAGCAAAGCCCGCATCCAGAGACTAGTTTCAGACTCATTGCTCTTCATCAGTGTGGAGTAGATTGGTTTGTTAGCTGTCGATACTTATTCAGCTTTGAAAATATGCAGATTTGAAGTGAAATAAATTCACTGATCTACAAAATTAGTACGCTTGTCAATTAACCGACTGGAAACGGTGTTTCCTGGGGATAAATAGCAGTAGCATTATACCTTTACTGGGACTGTCACATTAAGTTGGCACGAAACCATCACTTTATTGTGCTGCCACTGTATAAGTCTCTGAGAGATGTAATAAGTATTATTTCTAATTATATATATATGCATGTATGTGCATGTAAACGCATGTATGTGTGTGTATATATAGACTATGTACATACATAAATACATCTATACGTGCACCCCCCCCCCCACACACACACTCACACACACACACATACACACACACACACACACACACACACACATATATATATATATATGAGTTTCAATGCGAATCACCTAGCTTGTTCTCACCTTATATGCTCATAGCTTGTCAAATTCTGAGCTGGAATGCATAGAAATTGCATACCTAAGAGAAGATTTACATATGAAATAAACGCAGCCCTTGTGTAATAAATATTATTAAATATTCATCCAGTTTATCATAACTTACGGCTAATCTTGAAATCTGTGAACAAAATACTAGATTCTGTAATGAAGCATTATCTAGGGCTGGCTGGTTATATAAAAAATTAACTCTTCCCCTAATTATAATGTTAATAATAATAATGCCACTATAAATTTTATAAATAACATTGATAATCCAAATAACGAATATTTTCCTATGAATAATGTTTATATAAATTGTAATAATCAGAATATTTACTCGCATCGTATACACAATCCTAGCTAGCAGAAGAGATTTAAAAGTGATACACAAGATAATGAGTACTACACTAATATATTTAAAGAAACTAACAATATTTACACTTGTACTAAAGGTAATAATATTAAGTATAATTATCAGAGAAATAAAGACTAAAGTATTGAAGAACTATATAATAATAATGATCCTTGAAGAAGTATGTTATATGAAAATAGAAATAGTAGAAATAATGATGAAATTCATAAACCGTATAAAAGAAAACGAAATTTGTATAAAAATGTATTTTGGTTTAACTTCCCAGTTAATCTAAATGTTATCTCTAATGTAGCAGAAAAGTTCTTCCGAGTTCTTAGATAAACATTTCCCAAAATCTAACCCATCATCATTAGACATATTGCTAAACTATCCTACCCTGACATCTCCAATAATCCTGAATATATATCTACATTTCCTAATCTAAACTAAAATATCTGGCCTCCAATATTCAAACCAATACTAGTACATTTAATACAGCGATTGAATAACTTATCCATCAGTAATATCTAACGTAAATGATAAGTTTAATTATGCGTCTAATAGTATTGTTACTATTAATAATTTAACTAAGCATATTATACTACTATTACTGCTGTTGCTGCTGATGCTGCTGATGATGATGATGAGGATGATGATGATGATTATGGTGATGATAACAATAATAATACTACTACTAATAATAATAATAATAATAAAAGAGATAGAAACACTACTACAGACAGTACAAGGCTTTACCAAGGAAATAGATATGAAATTCGGATTAGAAAAATGTGCCAACGCAACCCTGAAAAGAGGAAACTTAGTTAAAAGCAGCAATATGACACTAGATAAAGCCAATGAAATAAGAGAACTAGACGAAAGCCAACCATACAAGTATTTAGGAGTCAACGAACTAGATAGGATACAACATACACAAATGAAAGAAAAAATAAAGAAAGAGTACTATAGACGAGTTAGATCAATACTAAAAACAGAGCTCAATGCTAAAAACAAGAAAATGGGTATCAACACTTTAGCAGTCCCAGTTATAAGCTACAGCTACAACATCCTTAACTGGACACTAAATGAACTATCTAAAATAGACAGGAAAACAAGAAAAATAATCACAGGATATAGGATGCACCACCCAAAATCTGACATAGAAAAGCTATATATACAACGCACAGAAGGTGGCAGGGGTCTTATACAGCTAGAAAACTATTATAAAATAACCACCATAGGATTGCAAAAATACCTACTCCAGACGCAAGGGAAACTAATACGAATAGCCAAAAAACACGAGAAAAACAAAAAACTATTTTCGGCATTTAAGGAAGCTGACAAATACAAACAAGAAATCAATCTACCTAATAGATACGAAGAAGAAGAAGAAGAAGAAGAAGAAGAAGAAGAAGAAGAAGAAGAAGAAGAAGAAGAAGAAGAAGAAGAAGAAGAAGAAGAAGAAGAAGAAGAAGAAGAAGAAGCTATAAAACAAATGAAATCCAAACTAAAACAAGAACAGCAACGGACCATGATAAAACGATGGCAAGAAAAGCCCCTACATGGTAAATACTCGGTAGTGAAGTGAAAGCACATTATAAAAATAAAACTACTGAACAATAATAATAATAATAATAATAATAATAATAATAATAATAATAATAATAATAATAATAATAATAATAATGCCCGGATGCAGTACCAGGCAGTGGCTCTCATGGCTTCTGATCTTAATCGATTGGAAGTGTTATCACGTACGTTGTTTTGTCTTGTTATAAAAAGATGGGCTACAGCAAATATTCTGCTTAATACCACAGATTTGCTTGTCAGTTGTTTGACCTTAAACAGTTGAGCATGTCCCTTGGTGACTGACGATATGTGCATCTCTGATCATGAGCAGAAGTAGTGGGGGAGCATCATAGCTATGCGTTGAGAGGAATTCTTTGGGGTTTGAATAATTCACTTTTGGAAACATAGGAGTTTTGCTCAACATCCTTATACAACCCTTATTCAGGGACCTTTTGAGCGGGATGGGCCACTCGACCTGAAGAAAATTCTAACTGGGCCCCACCTGCGAGGTCATGAACTGTTTATCTTGATATGAGATCACCATGTCGCGCACATATGGTTGTGATGCATGTGCCTGGTGTACTCTTATCAGACGGGTAGTCATGATGGGTATAATGGACTTCTTATATTTTTACCCCATTGTTACTTTGATGGCATACACTGTTCTCTCACTCAATGATAATAATAATAATAATAATACAGAAGATTTATGAACAGACAGAAGCAGTTCTAGGGCAACAGATTGTTCAAAAATAGCCCGAAGCGATTCTTCCCAACGTTAGAAGGGAGACAATGGGGAAAATGTTGCTCCTGATGCAAATAATACCAAGGAGTTTTGGAGCGGATTAAGGGGAAACAATGTGGTGTATAAAAGGGATGTAATATGGATATGAAGTATCAAGACAGTATTAAAAGGAGGAAAGAAATAAAGGTATATTGTCATAAGGACGGGTGGTGTAAAAGAACGAGTAGGTAAATTGCTTAACTGGAATGCGCCCGGACCAGATGGGATTCAGGCTTCTGGCTGAAGAGATGCCACCCGGTGCATGAAAGACTAGCAGCCCAATTGAATGAGTGTGTCCAGAAATATACAGTCGCACGTAGATTGTGACTGCGAGGACAACACTTGTAATGAATACTAAAAGAAGGCGGAATATCGTGGTAAACTACCGTTCCATAGCATGCCGAAATATAAGCTGAAAGATACTCACTGGAATATGTGCGGCAGGGACATACACTTACCTGGCACAGGAAGAAATACTACCAATTGAACAAAAAATATGTAGAAAGAGTTCTTAGGATACCAAGAATCACCTGGTCATCGATAAAACTGTTTTGAGGTATTTTTAAAACTTCATACAAATATGTCTGTGCCTTCGATTGACTTTAAGAAGGCATATGATATGATACCTCATTCTGGATCGTTGAATACCTGCAGATGTCTGGTATTGTTGACAACGTCACACATTTTCTGATGCATAGCATGAAAGAGTGGAAAACCAAATTGTACTCAAGTAATGTGTTGCGGGAGAAGTTAATATTAAAAGGGGAATCTTCCAAGGTGACTCATTTTCTCCGTTACTATTTGTAATTGCACTAATACCCATAACAATCACACTTAGGAAAGTTAAGTTGTGTTACCAATGTTGGAAGAAAGGCCCATTATTGAATCATCCGCTGTTTATATTTGACCAGAAATAGTTTGGGAAAGTTGAAAAATAGATAGGTTATTTAACCAAAGCAGTCCAGAATTGTGGTAGGGACATCGGTATGGAATCGGGATTACCAAATGCTCAGTACTTAATATGAAAAGAGGGAAGAAAGCAGCCTGCAGAGTACTGGAGTTACCGTCAGGGAGGACCATGGGTGAACACGACGGTAGTGGGCATAGATACTTACAGATTTTGGACCTGGATGACATTCCACCTGGCCTATCAATAAAGAGTGAATATGGTGTTGAAATCCAACATCAATGCCGAAGCTTTGATTACCGCAATGAATATCTGGGCACTTGCGGTGGTCAGATATAGTGCTTCCATCCTGAAATGAACTAAGGAGGAAATATCAACACTGGCTAGAAGGATTAGAAAGTTAATGACGCTGTATGGGATGCTACACCCTAAAGCAAACGTAAACAGAGTGTATACGAAAAGAAAGAATGGTGACAGAGGAATAATTAGTATAGTCCGTTATATAAAGAGTGAAAGTAGAACGCTTGGCGAGTATTTGAGAAATAGTGATGAAGACTTGCTGCAATATGCCGCAAAAGATATGGGTGTAAATGCAGATCAAAACGATGGGTAAGGAAGAGTTTAAAAATTGAGTTGACGAGATGAGAAAAGACGACCTTCTTGAAATGAGAATGCATGGACAGTTTTAAAGAAACACACAGAACGTTAATGATCATACAGCATTGTGAGCCAGTCGTAACAAACAAGTAATTGTAACACACAAGCAGATAAAAAATAAAAATAACAATAATTAAAATAATAATAATAATAATAATAATGATAATAATAATAATGATAATAATAATAATAATAATAATAATAGCAACAAGAATAACAACAACAACAACAACAACAATAACAACAACACCACCAACAACAACAACAATAATAATAATAATAATAGTAGTAATAATAGTAGTAATTATTATTATTATTATTATTATTCAGTAATCTTATCCTTTTCACGTTCTTTCTCCGCTCTACAGAGCGCATGCATGTGTGCCTCGTGTATGTGGTGTGGTTTGTTGTGATTCTCTTATTTTTACTGTATTGAAAGTGTTTTACGTTTGATATGTGCCGTGTGTAGTAGCATTAGGTTCTGTAATTATTATTATTATTGTTCAGTAGTTTTATTTTTATAACGTGCTTTCACTTCACTACCGAGCGCAGCTCTGTGCGCCTTGGGTATGTGCTGTGGTTTGCTGTGGTGCTCTTATGTTTACTGTATTGAAAGTGTTTTGCGTAGAATGTGTGCAGTGCCCAGCAGTGCAATTTTCTGTATGTTATATATATTTGTAAGTCCTGGTGTTTTTGTTATGTATTTGTCTGAATATTTTTTTTATTATACCTAAGGCACCTACTATGATAGGAATTGTTTCTGTTTTTAGATTCCACATTCGAGTTATCTCTATTTCCAGGTCTTTGTATTTTGAAAGTTTTTCCATTTCTTTTAGAGAAACATTTTCATCTGCTGGTATTAATATATCAATTAGAAAGCATTTATTTTCTTCATCATCTTTGACAACTATATCTGGTGTATTGGTCTTAATTTCTCTATCTGTGTGTATTGGCATATCCCAGAGTATTGTTGTTTTCTCGTTTTCTGTAACCTTTTCTGGCGTGTGTTTATACCATCTTTTTTCTGTTGTTATTCCATAGTGTTTGCATAGATTCCAGTGTATATAGGTCCCAGCTCTATCGTGTCTGTGAATATATTCCTTCTTAGCCAGGTCTGGGCAGCCAGAGATAATATGATTTATTGTTTCTTGTCCATCTCCACATATTCTACAGTTACTTGTTATGTTTCTTTTCATTATGTGTTATTGGTAATTTCTGGTCGGGAGGCTTTGGTCTTGTGCAGCAATTCAAAATCCTTCAGTCTCTGCTTTGAGTCCTGAGCTTCTCAACCATTGCTGGGATTTTTCTCTGTCTATTTCTTTTGCATTTAGTTTAGCCCAGTATTTAACATGTAGGGGCTTTTCTTGCCATCGTTTTATCATGGTCTGTTGTTGTTCTAGTTTTAGTTTGGATTTCATTTGTTTTATAGCTTTTGTTGTTTCTTCTTCTTCTTCTTCTTCTTCGTCTTCTTCTTCTTCTTCTTCTTCTTCTTCTTCTTCTTCTCCTTCTTATTCTTCTTCTTCTTCTTCTTCTTCTTCTTCTTCTTCTTCTTCTTCTTCTTCTTCTTCTTCTTCTTCTTCTTCTTCTTCTTCTTCTTCTTCTTCTTCTTCTTCTTCTTCGTATTTGTTAGGTAGATTGATTTCTTGTGTGTATTTGTCAGCTTCCTTAAATACCGAAAATAGTTTTTTGTTTTTCTCGTGTTTTTGGCTTTTTGTATTAGTTTTCCTTGCTTCTGGAGTAGGTATTTTTGCA
>NC_142930.1:42476199-42496199 GCF_046866305.1 Octopus bimaculoides | reverse complement strand
CTAATCCCTGTATATTTATGATGATAAATGGTTTTACCGATAAAGGTTTTTTCATACTGAACTACTTGGCAAAATTGTTAATTATTAATTTTATTATTATTAATTGACGATTCCCTGCCCTTATTCTTGTATATTATATATATATATATATATATATATATATATATATATATATATATATATATATATATATATACATATATGCAGAAGTCAAACAGGTATAGCAATAAACAAACGGACGGTAAAACATATATGGAATCTATGGAAACCAAAGCGGAACGGAGAACAAGCACAGAGGGTCAACAATATCTCATTAGTTAAAAAGCTAAGTGTCGAGCGAAATTTCGTACTATTATCGATAATATTTCACTCACCATGGGGACAACCAGCAGGAGAACTTGCTGGCAAATCGACCAATACAAAACAGAACAAGTCGGACAAACAAGGGAGATGGAGTGACATAAGACGAAATAAATAAAGAAAATATGGCCTTAGCGCCAAGCGAAGACAGCAAAAGAAAATAATACATATAGAACATAAAAATACTAATACATATACGACACAAATGCCATGTGCTTACGGACAAGTGTGGAGTAACGCAAAGGAGAATGATACCTTCCTGCGGGACTAAAACAAGCACAAGACGAACAAACTAGGAGGAATGAGAGATAAAAGAACGAAATAAATAAACAGAATATGATCTTAGGGCCGGGCGAAGACAACGACAAAATAATAATAATATACAACAAAAAGTAATAACACGTGTTTTTTTATATATATGCATGTATGCATGTGTATATGCATGTATTTATGTGTGTATATATATATATATATATATATATATATATACTTTCTTATCGAACCTCCAACGGTTTTTATTGAATATACAGCGTCGTTTGCTTGTCGCTACTTAACATCATAGGTTAATATCCTATGTTAACAACTCTACTTAGTTACTTTACTATATAACGGTTTTCTTAACCGATATTGCAAGCAGTTTCAATATGTTCATGTCGCTACAACCTGATTATAACTTTTTAATACACATAGGCGTAGGAGTGGCTGTGTGGTAATTAGCTTTTTTACCAACGACATGGTTCTGGGTTCAAAGCCCTGTGAGTGGATTTGGTAGACGGAAACTGAAAGAAGCCCGTCGTATGTATATATATATATATATATATATATATATATATATATATATATATATATATGTGTGTGTGTGTGTGTGTGTGTGTGTGTGTGTGTGTATGTTTGTGTGTCTGTGTTTGTCCCCTTAACATCGCTTGACAACCGATGCTGGTGTGTTTACGTCCCCGTAACTTAGCGGTTCGGCTAAAGAGACCCATAGAATAAGTACTAGGCTTACAAAGTATAAGTCCTGGGGTCAATTAACTCGACTAAAAGGCGGTGCTGCAGTATGGCGACAGTCAAAGGGCTGAAACAAGTAAAAGAGTATGTAATTTAAGTACAACTAATAACGTTGTAACTTGGCCCTGAAGAGATGCAAGGCCCTATTTTCTTATCTCAGACAAGAGTGAGTCGGGATCTTGCATTGAAATGTGCATAGGATAATAAGCAAGTTTTATTATTATAGGATTGTGTCATGGCTCTTATTTAAATTGATATGCACAAAAAATTGTATCACCTATACGAAAGTTCTGTATATTTAAACAAAGTATGAACAACTTTTCTAGTGAGAATTGTGCTACTTTGATAACAGGTACAATATTTTACCAAAATATTTGGTAGATATTTAAATATACAAGTATATATATACATATATATATATATATATATATATATATATATATATATATATATATATATATATATATATATATATATATATATATATATTCACGCACACATACACACAATGACACATACATAATGCAACAATTTATATAAGCATATTCATAGAAGAAATGTTTGCACCTAATTTAAACGAATATACGTTAATCAATAGAATACAATGGAGGAACAACCTAACTAAAATAACATTGTAAATATACAAAGATCAAAATAATAAATATATAAAGATCAAACAATAAATGATAGTAAATTAATTTTAAAAACATATTAACAATAATAGAATATAAATCAAAATTTAACCAAATTTAATAGTTAAAATAATGAAGTTCTTAGAGAATATATATCGCAATAATCTCAGTCTGTGTATAAACAACTACAATAGAGAGATGAAAACTATATGAATATAGATATATACATAAGAATCGAAATACGCATTCTAATTACTTATTCCCGTGATGAAAGGAAAAGTAAAACACGGAAAACCGTCTTGGCACGCTTTTCAGGAATATTAAACGATTAAATTAAAGTCAGTACATCTATTATTCTCCTGTTAAATTATTTAAAGTCGTCGTGTGCATTTGTGCAAGTATATATGTGAATAGATGTATAAGAGATGTGAAATTTATATATTTGTGAGTAAGTGACGTTACATTGAGGATTAATGGATATATGTGTATAAGCGTGTGTGCATAAATGTATATATATACACATATTTATTAAAAAAAATATACATATATACACAAATACATACATACACACATACGGAAGCAAACTCAGTCATAAATATGCACGCGCTCTCGCACTCACACATATATATAGTCGAAACCTCGGTTATATATGTGCGTGTGAGTGTGTGTGTTTGCGTGCGTTAGTATACATGCCATTTAACTATCATGTAAGTTGCTACGTTTCAGATGGCGAGACTTAAGACACATCAGACATACTAACTGGAAATACATAGCCTTTATAATAGTGGAAATAATTATACAGACTTGGTCAGCTTGATGGTGACAACAACCGAAATAAAAAGCACCTTTTCGCTTGAGGGAAAGAAGACTCGACTCTTGTTGTTCGATCCCAGCAGTAGCCAAATACTTTCAGCTGCGCCTAGCCCAATGGTTTCAGCTGCACCAATGTACGTTTGTTTCAATTCCTTATATTGCAAACAGGGAAAACCATTTTTCCAAAATGAAAATTCTGCCATAAGGGCATGCGTAAAAAATTTCAAATGTACTGAATTCAAGAAGGTACCTCGATCGTCCGAATCATTTCGGATTATTCTCCGTTCGGCTATACACCGTTTGCTTCCTTTGACGTATTATTGCTTACGTTGTCCCAGCAAAGTCCAGTAAAATTTGTTTGCCGTCCCGCACAATATTAATCGCAATGTGTAGTTGGCTAATGTTACAACATTGTAACTTTTTTGGATAGTCAATGTGGATCTGTGATATTTTGTCTGGCGTTTTCATTTCAACATAATTCTGTATATATACCTGTTCGTTGCTGTTTTTGTTGCAGTTTTTAATGTTGTTGGACACCATGAAAGTTGCTTCATAGACCACGGTAACATAGGTGTATCGATCATTTACTGATCTTCAACTGCTAACTAGTCAGGAGCAATCTGTCTCTGCACAGGACATTGAAGCTTCTCGAATGCACTGATACGCAGTAAATCGCATTAGTAGACGAACAAGTGAATGTGTCGATGATGTGATAGTGGTGGTGTTGGATACCGGTAAGGACGGAGTCGTTTCAGAGGAATGGTCAGATGCGGCAGTGTGGACGAAAGTTCGGGAGGAACTAACTTTAGTGCTTCGAAGTGGGAGAAGATATAAAGCAGTAGGCCAGGTAGGTTACCCGCGCGTTTGTATGAGGAAGGGGTTGTTTGGGAAGAAGAGAAGTGGAGTGGCTAGATAAGAGTTAGCAGAAAGCGCATGAAATGGTGTACTGGAGGGATGGTAGGAAAAAAAAAGCGTGTTAGAGTGGAGTGACTGCAGGGATATAGAGTGGATATGAGGTCGATGTAGGAATGACTTTTAGTAGAATGAGATGGTAATAGAAGATCGTTAGCAGGCACTAGAAATAACAAGGAATTTGACGTTTGAACGTACAGGAGATTTTAGTCCGTTGCAGAAGGATTGACTGAAAGACAGGAAGCAATTGAATTGTTTGCAGAAGTGATGTATTGCTGATACAGTCATTGATGGGTCTGCCGTATCACTCAAGAGTGGGACCGGTCTATGGAGAGAATATTTTGGCCCCAACATAGCCGGGTCGCGTAGTGGGATCCCATTCTTGAATCCATATACACTCCTGAGACCTGATCGTAAGACACTCTCGCTAATGCAAAATCAATTTAAAGAGAGAACCAGTTTGGCCAAGTGGAGGAGGGTAGTGTAAATCAAAGTAGTGTTCGAGGGCAAGGAGACCTTCAGTTTGCAGGATAAAAATATATGGAGACTTGATGTCAATGATGGATAAGAGTCGGAAAGTATGAGGAGGAAATGAAAAGGAATTAAAGTGACCAAGAGTGTACTTCGTGGTGTGAATGTGTGAGGAGAAAGAAGGCAGTAAGTGGTGTAAGGACGAGTTCAATTAAGAGATTAATTGAGTTGGTTATTTGCAAGCGTAAGCAATGAGTCGACCCAGGTCATTTGGTTCATTTGTCAAAGGAACGAAGTAAGTGGTTGTAGTTCTTGGGGTGTGGACAATGAAGTTTGAGGTGGTGTGGGTGGGAGTTAGGAGGGGATAATTTCATGGATGGTGGAAAATACATGTTGGTAGTGGGGCGTAACGTCGGAGGGTGGAGGGCAGATGAAGGAGGTTTCTTAGTGTTGGAGGAACATCCGCACTTCACACAACTATAGCTTCACCTTTGTAAGCCTGTTTGATGGCGATATCGACACGACATCGTAATTTAATTTGTTTTCTACAAACAGCATTTCAATTGAAATTCTGCTGTATGAACACATATTATCATTCGGGTTCTATTTTTGTTTTTTTTATCTCTATTCAAATTGCGTTCTTTGTGGTCGTGATTAAGCTGAGGTCGTCAATCGCTTTTTCTTAAAACCTTATATCTAATGTAGTGTAAACAAAATATATCAATTCATTGTTATATTGCAATTCATAGATATTAAGAATGATAGAGCACTTAAGCTAAATAATACTGACCACACCCATTTGTGACATTAGTGGGAAAGCGCTGTTTGAGAGACTGTATTTTAAATAAACAACTCCCACATATGATGTGATTATGTTCAGCTTCCTTAAATATATTTGTAGACCGATTTTAAATGTCTATTTTATCAAAATGCCCGTCTCATAATACATAATTTTATACATTTGTCTCATAATACATGTTATATATTACACAATAGATTTTGAACAAATACGTAGAAAGGCTCTCGAAAGACATGTAGGATAGGCAGAAAAGTACACACTATATATATATACATAATTACGGATAAAAAACATTATAACATTAACGAGCTTTTTCTCAAGTGAAAACACGTAATAAAAACGATATAGGTAACAATTAATACTAATATAGAATTATAAAGATATAATTATAATAAAGAGTGCTGATAAACAACACCAACATGCTAGTGATAGACGCCAAATAGCACGAAAACCGCATCTTGCACTCCATTAGCACGGGTTGAAAGCGAGAAAATGAAGAAAGAAACTTTATTTTTTTAAAAAGGTAAATTTTTGAAAAAGGTTAATTAGAGATATAAAATCACTCTACCGTCTTCAGTATAATATAGCTCACAGGATATAAATGTAAATATTTATACATACCCATACGAATAATACATATCCACACGTATATATACATATTTTCATATTTATCTACGTGTCAAATCTAATTTATTCACCTCAACAATGTGCATTTAAAACCAAAATTTTACCGCAGTGAATATAAATTGATCGGGATATATAATGAATATACATACAATTAAGGAAAAAAGTCATTATAAAGATTTTATTAAGTGGCCAGCGTATAAGAAAATCTATATAGGTAAGATTAATACTAATATGTAATTATAAAAACATAATTACATTTCAAACACCATATTTCATCAGAGAATAGAGAAGAAAGGAGAAAATGTAGAGAAATGCGAAGCATTATGTGTTTAGGACCCAAGTTGCAATACAATTCTATGCAGAGAATTTAGGAGGAGAGGAAGGGGTGTGTTTGTGTGTTTAAAAACATGAGGCTAACCACTTAGGGCATAGATAAGGACTCCGTGTGAAGTAAGCTGTGATTGGTTGCCAGGAGGGTACGAACGGTTTGGGATGCGGATAGTTTCTTCAGTGCAGGGAGGTGTGGAAGTGTGGGTAGAGGTTCTGGGGTGGGGGTAATTGACCGGACGTGAATATAATACAGTGAGGGAGAAAGGAATGCAAAACAAACAAAATGGAAAATATTGTACTTGACTAGAAGGACATATGAGTAAAAGGTTAAAAATTAGTGCTACAGTAGATTAAGTGTATTAATAATGTGAAAATTGCATAAAATTCATTAAGTTTTCTTTTGAAGTCCAGAGAAATATCAGTTAAAACACGAAAGAAGAGGTAAACAGAAAGAATAATTTATAAGAAGTAATATTGTTGAAAATGATTTAAAAGACGGTACGCAGGTGGTAATAAAGTCTATGTAACAGTAAGGAAATCCAATGATGGAGAGAGCCAGAAATGAGTTTATTAAATCGTGATTAGAATCCGTGAATGATATCCAAGCTATTCCGGTGACAAATTGAACTCGGTTGAATTGTTAAAGAGCGTTTCAATGTATGTTACTGTAAGAACGGGTTTCTTATGTGTGAGCGTTTGCATGTCAGTGCAAGTGCATGCGTGTATGGTTGTAAGAAAGCACCAGTGCTTATATTTGGTGTGTGTGTGTGTGTGTGTGTGTGTGTGTGTGTGTGTGTGTGTGTGTGTGCTTCTGTGATTATATATGGTTGTTTGTGATAGTGTATGCGCAAATATGTATTTATATGTCTTTATGTTGTGTGTAATGTGTACGTAGGTTTACTTTTATGAATGTGTTTTGGTCTGTGTGTGTTGCCCGTCATTGTATGCATTGCCCTGTGTATTTTATGGTTGTACGCGTGTGTGAGTGCTTTTAAGAATAAGCTTCAGGGATGAGTGGTCTTACACTAGACAGCTGCCAGGCAAGGTGGGGGTGGAAAATGGAAGGTGTGAGTTTTAATTATAACAGTATAAGTTGTAGTGTGTAGGCTAGTGTAAATATACGTTTGTGTGTGTGGTGAGTGTACGAAACGACGTGCGAAGAATTTTTTTTTCTCTTTGACTTTATCTATAATATGTGTACATACCTATATATATATATATATATATATATATATATATATATATATATATATATATATGTGTGTGTGTGTGTGTGTGTGTGTGTGTGTGTGTGTGTGTATGTGTGTGTGTGTGTGTATGTGTGTGTGTGTGTGCGTGTGTAGAAATACAGTAGCTGAAAGGTTATAAAGTCAGTGTTTATTGACATACATTTCATTTTCAAAAATAACGCGAAGCGATGTTATTGTAAGCATGAGAAAACATTTCGTTTCCTACTTCCAAGGATTCTCGACGACTAGCTTACCACATTCATTCGAATGTTACCAGATTCGTACAGCAAAAATTACGTTGAATGCATCTCCATGAAAATACAAGTCCCTCGTTTGAGATGTAGCGTATTCCAATGGACGCCTTCGTCCAATCCACATGTAAAATAACAATGTAAAACAACGTTATTTTTTATGTTTCCTTCACGTTACCGCGTAGGTACACACACGCACATTCTCCGTCATTGTTTTTGCTTTTCACGTAACCCCATTGTACACGCACGGACGAACACTTACACACACACACAATTGTCATAAACCAAATCACTGCTATTTTTTAATAAACATTTCCCATAAATATTCGTTCTTCTGAGAATAATTCATTCACTTCTGAAGATGGCATGGCATGATATGAAGGCGATGCTGTTATATGGTTACAATATCTTGCCTATTCAGTGATATTGGTTTTCCGTATATACAAGAGAAGTTTGTAAATTACTACATGTAAATTAATGTTTAAGACTAATATCTTTGGTTCACAAGTACTAAATTGGTTTACAAATAACAGAGGTACACATTTTTCCTTTGGTCTAACTACATATTGATCTCTACCGTATGGCACAAAGTGATAAATTTTAACACGAAGGAAAAAGTCGGTGCCAGCGACTCATTCACATGTCACTTTGTATTATTGAGTCTCAAAGAATAGAGTCCGGGTGGTGGAATTGGAAATTAGAAGCTTAATTTATGGAAGAAATGAGGTAATCGTTTTGTTTCCGAAGCTCTATGTTATTTACTTAATTCAGAAAAATTGCACAAAAATGTTGCTGCAGCTTTAATAAAGTTATGTGCAACGGTTGACCAGACATTCGGTCACACGTTTCAGTCATTTTGACTGCGACCATGCTGGAGCATCACCTTTAGTCGAGAAAATCGACCGCAAACGAACCAGCATCGGCTGTCAAGCGATGTTGGTGGGGGGACAAACAGACACGCAAAGATACACACACACAAGAACACACACACAAGTACACATACACGCACGCACACACACACACGCACATACACACACTCACACGGTCACACACACACATATATCTGCGACGACCTTCTTTCAGTTTCCGTCGACCAAATCTACTCACGGCTCGGGTCAGCTCGCGGTTATAGTAGAAGACACTTGCCCAAGGTGCCACGCATTGAGACTGAACCCAGAAGCGTATGGTTGGCAAGCAAACTTCTTACCAAACAACCACTCCTGCGCCTATGACATGTAAATAATTTTAAAAGGAAAAACTCCTCAACGGAGATTTTAAGAGAAAAAAAAAATGCACATATCTGCCCTAATCAAGTGGCCTATCTGTCGGGGAAGACATGCTCTGATGAAAACTAAATAAAAAATTATGACATTCTATTGTAAGACTTACCTGGCAACGACGGGATATTCAGCTATTAGTAGAAGAAGTGGTATATATATATATATATATATATATATATATATATATATATATATGGGAGAATGTACGAAAAAACAACAACAGACGAGGACAGGTGGTGTAAACAACAAAAGGATGTATTAGTATGACGCTCGGGAATACGGAAAGTCTTTGACGTTTCGAGCTACGCTCTTTAACAGAAAGAATACCGAGACAAGGAGAAAAACACGGAGAAAAAAAAATTGAATAGTGTTCAGTCAACGGTCAATCATATATATATATATATATATATATATATATATATATATATATATATATAAATAAGGAGAAGATCGGTATTTAAAATATTGATCTTATCAAGTGGTCAGCATGGGAATAAAAACCATCAAAGGTAATAATTATTTAAAATTATAATACAGGGTATCAAGAGATACCACCACGCTGAAAAAAATCCTGACTCCAAAACCACAATATTGTGGTTTTTTAGTCAGGATTTGACTGCTATTTTTTCAGCGTGGTGGTATCTCTTGATACCCTGTATTATAATTTTCTCTCTCTCTCTCTCTCTCTCTCTCTCTCTCTCTCTCTATATATATATATATATATATATATATATATATATGTCGTCGTCGTTGCCTCCAGAACGTATCCGAGCATTGGATTAGTCAGTTTGCATCCAGTCTCCTCGGCTGATGTTTGTGCTGTTACTTTCGGCCAAGATTTGTGAAAGATTTGTGGGCAGAACTCTCACAGGATGATCGCTGCAGGTCGAGGATGTTGAAGACGCTCCTTTCTTCTCCTCATTCTATTGTCTGTTCTGCTCGAAGAAGCTGGCTCCATGGCGGATAGCACTCCTCCAGGCTGTTCTATCCCTGTCAATCTGTTCCCATGAGTATGTTAGCCTGAGCCAAAGTCCGTTTGAGTTGGTCTGTAAAACGGAATTTCGGATCTCCTCTGGGTATTGTTCCGATTGCAAGTTCTCCGAAGAGCATGATCCTTGGGAGACGAAAGGGCTCCAAACGCCGGACGTGACCTCCCCAGCAGAGACAATGGCGAGGAATGGTGGCTTCGACACTTGGTAATGAGGCGCGGCGAAGAACCTCGTTGCTGGTAACGTGATCTTCCCATTTTATGTTCAGGATTCAGTTGTAGCTTCGATTAATGGAATGATTCAAGTCTCAGAAGCGTAGAGTAGTGTTGACAGGACAATGGCACGGACGACCATCATCTTTGTTCCGATGGTCAGCGATTTCTTGAAGAATACACGCTGGCTGAGTATGCCGAAGGCGGAATTGACCGCCCTGATCTGGTTCTCCACACACTTTTCAAACATGGATGTCTTTGAAAGGATTACTTCCAAGGTATGTGAAGTGTTCAACTTCTAAGAGTTGGCCGTTGATGCTAAGGTTTGTAGGTGGACTGTTCTGGCCCGGTACAGGTTGGGTAAGTGTCTTGGTCTTTAATGTGTTTAACTGAATCCCGTAACTCGCGTTGTAAAAATCGACCGTCCTTTGTAGGCCATCTCCGGTGTGGAAAGAACTTGAGATATCCGTTTTGTTGTCCACTTTGTAATGGGCGTTTGGAAAGGAGTGACATTGTCATCGGCATACTGCATCTCACTGACTGAGATGGCGGAAGTTTTCGTCTTTGTACGGAGAAGTGCGTGAGTGAAGAGTCCGCCGTCCAAGTGGTGAAAGGCGAGTCTAGTGGGGTTTCGTTGATCTGGCTGCCATGTATAAAGAAAGGCAGGCTGGCGCCATCCTTTCTTAAGACCCCCTGTTACGGGAACGGATCTGTGAGGGTATTTTGATGGCGCACTCTACCTTGCCGTCGTGGAGGGAGCTGGCCAGGGCAATAAAGTTCTCCGAACGTCCAAACTGGACAAGGACGGTCCACATTGCACGACGTGAGACCTTGTCAAAGGCCTTCTTTAGGTCCCAGCAGATGAACATTGCAAGTTTTTGTTTTTGGCACTTCTCTGGGAGTTGAGGGGCACAAAAGATCATGTCGATTGTGCTTCGAGAGGGTAGAATCCACACTGGGACTCAGGGAAGACGACTTCTGCGGGGATGAGGAGGTGATTGAGTAGGATACAGGCGAAGATCTTACTTGCAACACTCAAGAGTGTGATGCCACGATTGTTATTGTAATCTTCTCGGTCTCCCTTCTTGTAGATGGTGAATTATAGTTGCATCGAGGAAGTCATTCAGGGTGGTGTTCTTGCTTTTGGAAATCTTGCGGTTAAGGAGATCAGATATCTCAGTTCAGCATCTCCGTGATTGAAAAACTCCAGCGGGATGTCATCTGTTTCTGGAGCATTGCTCGGCTTAATTTGCGCAAGTGCCATGTTGAACTTATGGTGTAAGGATGGCAGGGACATCCAATGGGGGATGGGGAGCTATGACGTGTTTTCGGGGAAATCGTTAGGAGTGCGTGAGCAGTCGTTAAGTAGGCACTCGAAATGGTACTTCCAGCACTCGAGGATTCCCTGAGTGTCGCTTATCGTAGAGCCAGCTGCGTTCATCAGGCCGCCACTAATGACCTTGCGAGGGTGAAGATCTCCTTGGTTGCTGTAAAAAAGCTGAGCAAATCTCGTTCATCCGTATAGTTTGCATCACCTCTGCTTTCCTCAGCTAATAAATGTTCTGAGCTTCTTCAATTCCTCGCTGGCATTCCGCTCATGCTTGCCGGTTTTTCCGTTTGTTCTTCGCAGTGGCAGGATTCTGGATGGCTTGGCGCGTCCGGAGATTCGCTTCGATAATACGGGAGTTGGTTTCATCATTCTCGTCAAACTAATATTGGTCCTTCTTCCGGGCAAAGCCGATCGTCTCCTCGGCGCTGGGACGCGTGTATGGTTCAGCCCAGCAGGTTGTAGAACGAAGCCTTGACGTCGTCTTCAGATGTAAGAGTTGGGGCATACACAGAGATCAGCGTAAGGAATCTGTCCCGAATAAGTGGGATCTGAACAGTCATCGGGCGCTCACTGATGGCAGTTGGGACGAATCTGTATTGGTCCATGAGATGCGTTTTGAGGTCAAGGCGAAATACATGGATGCGTGTTTCATTAGGATTCTTCCCCTTCCAAAAGATGATGTATTTGGAGCCAGCTTCTCTGATCTTGCCTTTTCCAGGAAGACTAGTCTCGCTCTAAGCAGCTATTGAAGCGGTCAAGTTCCTTGCAGACGAGGCCTGTACGTCGCTCTGGTTGATTAATGTCACTTTTGTTCCAGGCCCCGAAGGTGAGATATTATAATACAGATGATTTAGTAGAGTTCCGCCCGCTAAATCGGAGGACCGCCAGCCGTGGTATGCTGGCCAAATCAAGTTGCTGTGCTTGATATTTACTCCAACCTTTTCTTGGGGCTTCCCCTTGAGGGGTGCGCTGCGGTGATCTTAAAGAGGCCAGCACAATCACGAGTCTAGCTGCCGAACTCCAATGTCAGGGTTATTCATTGTATAGCGACTATCTTAGATACGCCGCCTATGTATGGTCATGAATTAGAGGCTTCCAGCTTTGCAGACCTGCTTCCGGCGGCCATACGCACGCTCTTGGCTAGGAACTTCTCCACGGCTGTTCAAGAATCGAGACATGCAGTCTTTATGAGACTGGTTGTAGAGAGCTGCCGGAATGTACCCGCCTTTGTCAGGCTTGCCCACCAGGCGTTGCCTTTTTCCGCCAGAGTCAATTCTTGGGGGATTGAGAAAGCCTTCCTCCACCGTTGTGGTCTTGATGTTGGTGTTTAGTCACGTTTAGTCTGGGACCTCATACTCGACCTTTTCGCCATGGGTGGTCCTACCAGGAATCTAAGACTCAAGACGGTATCGATCTCAGAATCATTGGAACAAACAAACTCTTCTACCACGACAAAGGACGACCATCGGAAGATATATATATATATATATATATATATATATATATATAATATCTAGAATAACACCCAGTTGTGTAGAATTAATTATGAGAGTCGAAGTAAACAATGCAACGGGAGGTGTAAAATTGTTAGGAACATTTTATAAGTTTACTGAATTGCTTTCTTTATTGTCATTGCTAAATTATTAGCAGCATAATTTAGCTGTTTACTTCTGACAAAACCTCCAAAACCTAGCTTATATCTATCTATCTATCTATCTATCTATCTATCTATCTATCTATCTATCTATCTATCAATCTATATATATATATATATCTACACACACACACACACACACACACACACACACATATATATGCCTATATATTTATATCTATGTACATCCCTCTATTTATCTCCATATATATATATATATATATATATATATATATATATATATATATATATATATATATATATATATATATATATATATATATATATATAAATCACAACTATTCGCGTTAAATTACCGGGTATGTCCAGAATCATTTAGTCATTGTATCACAAACAATGCTCAAAAGATATCAGCCGTTCATTTTTGTTTTTATTGGAAGGTATAGCAACTATCGTACTGTGATAACTAATATATGTTCTCATAGCAGTTACGTGCAGCTTGTTTTTAAGTATGGTATAGGAAACCTGTGGCAACTATGATAATGTTTGCCACATTTGTGATGTGCTATCATTGCATTCCTATTATCTAGCTCATTGAAATATTCATGTCCATTGTCATCGTCATTTGGAATACACATACTGTCTTCATTTGCCAATAACCTTGCGAATAAAGCAAATGATATGCATATTTCTTATTGAGAAGCTACACAGAAAATGACCTTGTTATTTTAAAGGACAGCCACATGATAACCTTTTAGCGAAAGGAAGTAATGCATTCATCACGTGACAGAGAAAGCCAGTTTCATTTTCCATTAGAAACAATATTAAAAACACGTAATGTAATGGGAAATTGGATGACCAATTTAATATTATAATACTTTGATCAGCAAATAATTATTCCTATACACATGCTGTTTTGAATTGCTGGAGAAAGGAAAGGAAGACACACGAGTGGATGTTGGGTACAAATTGTTGTAATCCATTAGAATTCGTCAGCTATAATTACTGTTTTTCAAATCTAAACAATAAACAATGTGTATGATCCGTTAATTATTCTAACATTTAAAGTTATCTAAACTATGTATAGAATCTAGCTCAGTATGTTTACTCATATAAGAATGCACATGTTATTGAGAATTTCTTACAGACAAAAGTTAATATTTCGGAATGTGTGTATTTGACAGGAATCCATAACATATATGATAGCATTTATAAATATAGTCAAGCGATTAGATTTCAGTTGAATGGTTACAGATATTCCATGTAAACACGTATATGGCAGAGGTCTCAGAAATTGTTGTAAGTCTCTGTCAATGAAATACTTGAAAATAAATGTTAATACTTTTAATTATTATTTAGAGATATTTTTGATGAAATCACTTTTCAAATATCAAATTAGTTTGTTCAATAGGTTGTTCGTTTCTTCTTTTTGTAAATGTTCTAGATTCAATATTCGGTGGCTATTACTAGGAATGTATTTTTTTTATAAATATGAACTCAAGTGACAACTATTAATTTCTCTCCGATAGGCCAAGTTTATTCATTTATAGAAGCTTCAAAGGCAAACTTTTATTCTCTCTATTGTTTGTTTCTAATTTTAAAGATTGAGAAAGGATGTTTAAGAGAGATTCATTTAATAAAAACGACTAATCGGTAGGGTAAAGCGAATGAAAAAAAGGACTACTTGACGTCTATAATGACTAACAGATTTCGTTATATGAAACCAATACTTAAAAGAATCATCTTGCGCATGCGGAGGAAAGTCAAACTTAAATAGCTTGTGCACTTCAGGATTCAGGTATTGTATTGAATGATGACGGATATTAATTTTTCTTTTCTGTTAATGTAGACGTACGCTTAACAATTTCTTAAAGCTTTCGTACTGTCGAAATTCTAGAAATATGTTTTCTGTAATATCTTACGTTCGAAATTTCTTGAAAATGCTTAATAGTGGAAAAGGAATGAGATATTGTTGCATCAGCAAAATATAATGATAGTTGTATGTGTCCTGCAACCGTAATCCGTGGTATTGGCAGAGAGATGTATCTCTGAAATTACTTGTGATCATTTTTATTATTTTTATTATTTTTATCTTGAATATTTCAGAAATGCTGAAAGTTATATATATATATATATATATATATATATATATATATATATATATATATATATACATATTGCTTGTATTCTACTTCAGTCACAGAGCTGGCGTGTTACATTCACGTTATGTTCTATATTCATTATAAACTCACTTTTCAGTTTTTATTGTAAAGAAGAAAATGTTGGCATTTGTATTACGCTGGCATAGTGATTTTGCCTCATAAATCGACAATATTTTCACCAATATTTATTTCAAACACACGACCAGCAATTTCAGGGGAGACCCAAGTATACAACTGGTACTTATTTAATCGACACCGACGGGATGAATGTCAAAGTCGAAATCGACAGGATCTGAAGACGGACGAAATGCCACTGAGCATTTTGCCTGATCTGCTACCAATTCTGCTGGGACACCGCCGTATTTTTTTCAGTAATGTTGAAAGAAATAAATGCGGAGAGCTGACAAAATCGTTTGGACGTCGGGCAAAATGTTTAGCGTCATTTCGTCTCTCTTTACATTCTGAGTTAAATTTTCGGAGTCGATAAAATTAGTACCAATTCAATACTGAGATCGATATAATCAACATATCCCCTCACCCGAACTTTCTGCTTTTGTACCAACATTTTGAAATCAATATTGGTCTCAAATTTTGGCACAAGGCCACCATACCCGGGGGCGGGGTGGGAAAAGTCGATTACATCAACACCAGTACGTAACTGGTATTTATTTAATCGACTTCAAGAGGATGAAAGGCAAAGTTAACCTCGGTGGAACTTGAACTCACAACGGCAAGGTGGACGAAATGCTGCTAAGCATTTTTCCCGGCCGGCTCACCGCATTAATTTTGAAATGAATATTAAAAAGTAGAGTTGAGAGAATTATTGGTGGAGTACTTAACATTATGAGTGTTTATTTATTTTTTTCATTTGTTTCGAACATCGTTATAATACTTAGAAATCATTCTGAAACTGGTTTAATCTGAAGTTGATGTTAATATTCCTGTAATACTAAGGTTGGGCGTACGAGTAATTCTACGGTTGTTAGATTTGCTATTACAGTCAACCTAAGGATTGAAATTATTATATATTTTCTCTGTGCGCCAGTTGTATCCCAGTTTGCTTTTAGAATTCCTTCAGAACGGAAATGTCTTCGGACATGAAATACATTTCAAGCTGATATTATAAGAGAATAAAAAACCTCGACCAATATCCAGGGTATCACACACTATTCAATTAGAATTCGTTGCGGTCAGACTGGGAAACCAATTAAGGATAATTTAAAATCTTTTTAGCGAAAGGGAAATTAAAAGATAGAAATATATATTTGAAGAAGAATTTTAAAAAATCTGAGAAAATATTACAATGATTTAGAAGTGAAGGGTTGAATAACTTGAAATACTTCAGGTGTGTGCGAGTGTGTGTATGCATACAAGCGGGTGTATTTGTGTGTATAGAGATAGAAAATGCGGATGGAAATATACATACATACATACATACATGCATACATACATACACATGTGTGTGTGTGCGCGCGCGCGTGTGTATTTACGCAAACGTGAATATCTGCACAAAGATATATGAAGGTGTGTATCAAAAAGCTGCCATTGATCCTGGTCTAAATTCTGGAGAAGTCAAAATACATTGTATTCTTGTCTTTCAATCTTCATTTTCGTTCACCGCTTCAGGTCGATGGAAACTGCAATTATGGAGACACCGTTATTGGTTATGTTGTTATTGCTGATATCATATTGATTATGCTCAAGTCGATTTGCGTCCCAATAACTTTGTGCAAGCGTGTTTATAAGACTACCCATCCATATACATATTCATGTATATATATATATATATATATATATATATATATATATATATATATATATATATATATATATATATATATATATGCGTTCTGCGTAGGAAAATCATAACTTCTTACACAATTTGTGTGTGACATATATCATTTGATTATTAAAATTCCTGAAAGCTAGCGAAACAGTTTCCGTCAAAGTTATATGTCTTTCACCTTCCCAATGTATCTAGGTATTACAACTATAATATTCATATATGGAAACAATCATCTATAAGTATAACATACTTGTAAGACAAGGTTATATACATAACCAGAATTATGTATTTAACTTGAAAAGAAAGATTTTCTTCCACTTAAGTGTGGGTTACTTTGGAAGTATAATTTTGTTTGCTCGTTTACCTTATAATTGTTGTGGGTTATAATCTTCTCTTTGTAAACGTTGGTAATATTAAGGCATATGGCTATTTAATAGCATCCCCAAAATAGGGACAGCCTAACCATATGTTTTCAGAGCATCATTTCTTAACTCACTGATTATCATTTTGATCTCAAAGTATTACATATTACACTATTGTGTGTAACAAAGCTACGGACAAAAAATAACGTGTGAATAAAAATTTAATAAATGGAAGCAGTGCAGAAGAGGATCAGACGGCAAGTTCGTTGTTGGCCGTAGTAATCCGATGTGTAGCACTTGATTGTCTTCCGTGAAATTTACTAATTTCCCGATATTATGTTGAAACTATCAATCGAAAGACAACGTAAGAAATTCCCTTCTATATCTCAAGGTATTTCGGGGAATATTACAGCAGTTTCATCTTCTCTCAATCGATTTATAAATATAAAATATCAAAGGAAATAACAATTGGTCGCCTAAATGAATACGTTACCGTCGTTCGTTTCTTTTCACAACAGGACGGGCTGAGCTTGCAATCCTAGACGACACATAATTGTAAAATAAAGATCAACTGCTCACATAATGAATGGCAATATACATCTTGGGATATCGTTCATTATTGGAAAACGAGAAACTCAGCGTGACCGACTCCCTATACGCTTAGAAATATTTTACTTTAAAATGTTATACACAAAAATGAAATATATTGAATGTCGCCACTTATATTTCTCTAGCGCGTGCACGGAGACTATCTCGAGCGACGTATAAATAATCGTTTTACAAGATTGAAAAACACTGCCGATGAATAGGAAGTCGCGGATGGCCACCCTAAAATTGAAAATAAACTATTACATCTAAACAGAGTTTGTTGGTAAAAAAGCTCAAACATTTTTTAAGGATAATGCTGAACAAAGTATATACATATGTGCGAGAAATGACGTTCTTGAAACATATGGACAGTTTAAAATAAATATAATAGTGAACTGTAAATCACTGTGCCGCATGTATCTTAATCTATCACTGTATCTTAATCTAACATGTGTTACTTGTTTCACTCAGTAGACTTTCGTCTTGGAGTGATGTAGTTATGAAGGCATCTAAATCTAACAAATCGACCACGTGGCTTATTTAAAGTTTGGTTGGTATTCTATCGATATCTTTGGGTGGGGGCCGCTATGTTACAGGAATTAAAAAAAATAACAGCGATAGCGAAGCATTGGTGCTATTAAATCAGAAACAAAAATATCATAGAAACAATTTTCCGCATTAGATTAATGTTGATAAGAAGTGTGCTTAAAATTTCAGGTCAGCAATTTTACAGAGAAATGTCTAAAGATCAAGCCCATGGAAGGAGATTGTTCATTTGGATGTGAGTGTTGATTAAAATTGATCGCAGGTAAAATAAGCGATCTAATCCTAATCCTACGCGTATCTTTGGCACAATAATGCTGAAGGACATAACACATTGAATGAAATATTCTTTATTTAATTAATTTATTTCCTTTTAAAATTATTACCCAAGTTAATTTGCATCTGTAAGTAAACATTTATACTAAAGGAAAATAATTTAAAATTCACTAATTCTTGTTGAGATAAAACAAGTTCAATGACTTAAATTGTGAATTCATATTGTATTTTGAAACGTTTTCCATTGCATTATATATTTATTTTTTAGCAAAAAACTGGGATAAATGACGCTTCAACAGAAGCCGATGGCGGAACCTTTACTAAAAGATTTGAACAGTTTAAATGCCAAAGAAATCTCTATTAAATCATATCCTAACAGTTTAGAATCGTCTTATTGGGAAATGCCTTTTCTGCACTTAAGAAAAAGGGAAACGGAAAAGATGATGAGAGTGCATTTTGTCATACGCCTCTTCAAATAGAAATGGCTTGGAGCTACGAAACGAAATCAACAAAACCTATAGTTCATTGCTGTCAAATATCCGTCACCACATCCTACATATTTTGTCATTGATATACGTCATACCATACTTCTTTAATTACACATTAACCAGAAAACCTGGAACAGTAAATATTTTCAATCTCATTCAATCGTTTGTAAGACGGAAACATGGAAATACTAAAATCATTTTAAAAGATAAAATAATTTTTCGGACTGTAAAATGTATAAGTAACTTCATTTATTGAAAGGTACGCATACGAGACTAATACTGGGCTTACGTGGTATAATTTGCGTTCGTTTCATTTAACAGACGCAGTGACAATTTTATGCAAGGAGGTGACATCATTAAATTGTAAAGAAAAAAATTAAGATGTGAAAAACTGTTAAGGTAGACACGGAGGATGGTTTTTCATTCACAAAGGCGATAAGACATTGTGTTAACCATCAGTCATTACAAGTTAATTAGTAACTGTATTGCAAGTATGAAACAAATAACGAAATACTTTATATAATTATTTAACTAAATCAGAATGAAGACAAAAAGAAAAATTAAAAAGATTTGACACTTGATTAATTTCATTAAATGTGTCGTTACTAGTGAGTTTAATCTTGATGCGTCACGATAAATACCCGAATACTCAGTGGAATTTTCTTAAGAAGAAAACACTAAATACCCGAAACACAAAACTTATACGATTCGTTAGTCAAAAAACCGTGTCGCGCAACTGAGAGAATCATATTTGAGATCATGTTCTGAATCTACAGTCTCATAACAGTATAGTAGTGCATAATGCCGTTTCTTATGATAAAATTCTGAAAGAACAAAATGCGAAATTTAGTGATATAAGCAGAATTAACTCGTGGTTTTGAAATTAATGATGCGCTAAGAATTATCATAATTCAAGTGATGAGGTTCCACTGAAAAA
>NC_142930.1:42411199-42471199 GCF_046866305.1 Octopus bimaculoides | reverse complement strand
GTCTTAAGCATCAAGTTCGGGAGAATAAGGTGGATGAGGAATTTTTTTCCCAACCAAGCTCTTCGATCTCCTGTGATGTGATCTGTGCAGTGTGAGGGTCACGCATTGTCCTGATGAAACATCAGTCGTTTTCGATTCACTAAAGCGGGACTTTTTTTCTTCGAAGCTTGGTTCAAACGCTCTAATTGCTCACAGTAGACATGGACATTGATTGTTGCATTATGAGGTAACAATTCAAAGTGAATTACAACTTTGCAATCGCACAAGATAGAGAGAAGAATCTTTTCCCTATAAAGTTCACTTCTCGGTTGTGGTCGAGCTATTTCCCTTTTACCAAGCCGCATTTTACGACGTTTAAAATTTCGATTGAAGATCCATTTTTCGTCACCAGTCACAAGTCTATCCAAAAAGGGTGAAATGAGTTCGCGGGAATGGAGAGAAGAGCAGATGTCATCTCGGGATTTGCGGACGCTTTCGGACAATTCACGAGGCACCAATTTTCCAAGTTTAGGAACCTTGAGCAGTGCGCTTTTGAACCTGGCATTAGAAGGGGTGGACGGTACATTCCGTACAGTGGAATGGCGTCCAGTTGGAGATTTTTGTATAACACACAATGCCCATTTAGAATTTTCCATATGTAGACTGTTACATATCTGTCGCGTCTTCGCTTTATGAAGTAAATTCGTATGTTTTTCAGCCTCTCCCTCTAGGCTTTCTGCTGCATTCCTACAATTATTTTCTTGTTATGACATCGGAGCGCTGAAAGCTCCCCTGTTAGGTTGGCGATATATGGTGACCAGATGATTGCAGTTGTCCTGCGGCTAGCAACAAAGGTCTTCCATAGGCTCAACAAGATTTATTTGTCTCTTGTATAAAGAATAGTTGTAACCATCCAGACAATTTTCTGCACTTTGTTGCCATCTCATCAATGTACATCTGAATTTGTGAATCATTCCACATATTGATCCCCAAGTCTCTCATTGTCTTTGATTCTAGGACTAGTGCCTTCAGGTCCTTTATATAAAGACTGTGGTGTATTTATAAGTTTATAACGCAGGTGCTTGAAATTTTCTAGCCTTAAACTTCATGTTTTTTCCGTCCACTTGTATATTGAATTTAGATCCCACCGTAAGCTTGTAATATTATCTAAATTATATTTTGCTTGTAATAATTTTGTATCATCGGAGTAACTAGTGATTGTGGCTGGCTGGGTGACCATGGGCGTGTCTGAGAAACAACTATTTATTAGTAAAGGTATCACGAGATGTATTTCCCCGGAGAAGGAACCATTGGCTCCAACTACCTGAACTCTATCTGTTAGGGATTCATACAACCACTCGCCCAGTTTACTACCTATGCCAAATTTTCGCAGTTTATAACATACTGTGCGATGACCTACCTTATCAAAGGTTTTTGTGTCATCAAGATATATCACTTTGATATATGAACGATCAAGCAGCTACTTCAAGTGTTTGTTTTTAGTCAATGCCTTACTTACGTCACTTTTACTGGCTGCCTCACCTATCTCCTCCTCTCTGTTATCCATCACCTATATGTGTGTGTAGACACACACACACACACACACACACACACACACACACACACACACACACACACACACACACACATATATATATATATATATATATATATATATATATATATATATATATACAATCAATGTGTGTTTTACCTTATCAACCTCACGTACCCGAAACGAACCAGAGGCAAACTGAATAGCTTGTCCATGATTACATTTAAAATTGCATAAAGACCAACTGCTGGGATACCCGAACAAAGCATACGTAGGAATAAATTCAAATACGAATTAGAAGCAGCATAATTCTTGCACACCATATACAACACATATACACAACGAATGAGCACTGCTTGTTCGACGGAAGGCTGTGAATTAACTCGGTGGAGTCGACCTTCTCAAATTCACCGGTTGTTAAAAAACCTTAGTCATAGTTATAAACATGTGAGACAACTCACAACATGTCTCATTCAGGAGTGATCGACATCGATGTTTCGCCATTTTTTGGATTATCAACATCACGTTCCTCGTATTTCCCATCCATTTGTATGATATTATGTGCGCTCTTTAAAAATTGGATAGGTTATTCAATTTCATATTTGTATATTATGTCAGAAAATTGTGACTTACAGTAATGGGTAACTACCTTTCTTCAATAATCTACTCCATGATTTTGGACTGCATTTTATCAAGAATAAAAGCGACCAGTTATTTATTTTCTGTAAGCTGAAAATGAATATCGATCTTGATATTATCTATTTGATCACATCTCTAGATTGTCTAACACAATCCACATCTAGTCTTTTATACTAAGTGTATGCTCGAGATTTTCCTTACTGTTGCATAAAATCATTAATTCAAATCACGTTTCGTTTAACAAAGTAATACATTTTTACTTGCAAATGAAACCCGGATTTTGATGCAATTGTACATAAAATATATTTATAAAGCAGTTATTTTCCCTGTGCTTTTTTAAAATACAGTGAATATATTTGTTCTTACTTATTTCAAGTGAAACAGGCGAACGTATACTGAATTTAACTGCAAAAAATAAAACAACAACGAAAAGCATTATTTCCTGTATATGTTAGAAATAGGTATGCAACTATTGGGATTTTACAAACGGGACTATTTTCTCTTATTTTTTACTCATTCAGGTTACTGTAAATTATAATTTGGCTCCCCAACATTCGTTGTTCAAATGCTTCGAAATTTTCTGGAAGATAACACGGATTACGTGTTTCCTCTATGTATTTAATGTGATTGTTTAACAAAAAATAAAACAGAAAGAAAATGTAACGTAATATTCAGATGTTGCAGTAATGTAATAGAGTGCCAGAAAAGAAAACAAAATAAGGTTTGTATTGTGGAAAGCAATCATGTAGATGAGATGATATACTTCTATAAAAATGTATAGCAGCGGTTTCTTCGAATACGCTACGCACTAGGACGTTACTGCACCGTGCCAGTAAGGAACCATTATAAAGCATAATAAACGAACCGTAATAAAGTATTAGCAAAACTAATGCATGCCGCCAGAGTATTTTGATATTTAGTAAAATATGAATAGGATTACAAACAGGATATATATGTATTTAAATATTTTCCCCCTGAAGTTATTCACATTAATAAAGATACACTATCCGCAAATTTATGCAAGAAGTAAATGTAATTTTTATCTAAGTAGTATAAGTAATTCGGTAGCTATAACGATCTGCCAATAAACTGCCATCATGCACAACTGTGGTAATTTTCGTATATATATAAATATATATAAATATATATATATATATATATATATATATATATATATATATATATATATATATATATATACATGTATGTATGCATATATATATATATATATATACATGTATGTATATATACGTATATATACACACATACACACACACACACACACACACACACACACACACACACACACACACACACACACACACACACACACACACATATATATATATATATATATATATATATATATATATATATATATATATATATATATATATATATATATATATACATATATATATACATACATTTGCACTTAATATTCTGCAGAGCTAATGAATTAAACTATTCCGAGTGCATTACTGAGTGTTATGTTATTGTCTATGAAGATATAAAAATTATAAAAAGGAAAAACTCTTGAGGTTTTGGGATTACGAAAATTAAAGTGTAAATATATTACAACAGTTTTCTTAAAATTCTATTAAATTCCTAATCAAAATCACTTAACAATTTTCAATAGTAATTGAAGATTCGCAAGGCAGAAATATATTTTAAAACTGAAATTTGTTTTGCTTGACACAAATCAAAATATTTGTGAATAATGATTTCGTGTATATCATATCCATATATTTGTTAATTTAAAATATATTTTATATTTAATTTTATATTTTAATTCGAGTTCACTGAGTAAATAAACCGTAAGCATATATTCGAAAAGAAAATCCAATTATTCAATTATATCTTGTTGAAATAACTTTTTAGATCTATAAATGTATAAATATTTCTAAACGTATAAATATTTCTAAATATGTGTTACAGATAATTAAACTCGACAATTTACCTTCTAGTTATTTTCATTTCTTCGCATTTGTTTAAGCAAATCAATGTAAATCGAAATACATGACAAATTATCTCAGAACTTGATCTTATAATGTTTTACTCATACTATGCACTATGTTTAGACATTAATAGTAATGCTTAGGTATATAAAATTTTCATCGCCGAATCGATAGTATATGACTTTTTAATGCTAATATATAATTAATAGAAGACATGAATGACCTATTATATAGAGCTTAATTCGTTCTAGTATGAGAAATGTAAACTCTTAAGGAGCATATTTAGAAATATAGTGAAGAGAATTCAGAATATTATTGCAGGCGTCATATTTTCAGAGCTTTAGATATAGATGTGAGTGCATAAGGAAGTCATAAAACAACGATCATGTGCTATTGTGGTGAAAAATAGAAGTGTGTTATATTACAACGCCCACAAATATGCAATGATGTCTATATAATCGCGAGCATATACGCCTTCTTTCTCTCCCTCTCTCTCTCACAAAAACATACACATACACCCACTCTTACAGACATTTTTCTCCCTTATAAACGGGATAAAGCATAACATATATAAAGGTGGTTGAGTATGTTACTAGAAAGTGTACCCTTTTAACTCGTAATCCCGCGCTTTGTGTCAAATATTTTTCGAACGAATTTAATTGTTAGAATATGTGCCAAAACATAAACAAAATGATTACTTACTATGATAAAACAATCATGCACATAAAATATTTTGGTTTCTAAACTTTGGATTTATTAATATCATTTTTATTTTTTGTATGTCGTCTACGTAATATGCAATTAATGTTGAAACACTAGATATACCAAGACAAAAAATACTTAACTTACTATAAAATGCAGCCTTATAAGCTTTATATATTACATTAAAATATCATAAAGGTAATTCACTTACAGAAAATAATTCAACAATGACAATGCATTTAAAGAAAAAAGCACTCCATTATTTTCGAGATTAAAATTTATATTTATTTCATAATATGGAATTGTAGAATTTTTTTATTCACCTGTATAGTTTTACAAATAATATGCAACTTTATCAATTTATGCAATTTAATATAGTAGCGTTCGAAAACTTTATATCTTATCCCGATCTTGAATATTTAGAATTTAGAAGAGCATTCTCGAATTCATAAATTGATCGTAACAAAGTCAGCTCTAGCCTTCAAGGTCTAATAAGGCAAATGGAAATCAACAAGTGCGGCCAATAATATGGACTTTCCTTCTATCGTCTACTATATATTGGTAATTTCTGATTACAAATACCAATATACTACTACTACTACTACTACTACTACTACTACTACTACTACTACTACTACTACTACTACTACTACTAATAATAATAATAATAATAATAATAATTAATTCGTTTTATTGGCCACAAGGGCTAATATCAATTAAAAACATGTAAGGACAAAGACAGGACGAAGGTTACAAAAGGTTTTGTCCGGAAAGGTAGGAAAGTTCGTCTAAACAGAGGAAGAAAACGAAGAAAGATATAACAAATAAATAGATAAATAAATAAATAAATAAATAAATAAATAAATAAATAGAACTCCCAAAGGAGGATACGCTTCGTAAAAGGAAAGGTTACACGTGGAAAAACCCATAAAACTACGGGAGCCTGGTCAGAAAAAATAAGAAAGGGGTATAGAGCCCTTTCTCCTTTTACATTATCACGCTCTTTAGTGCCGACTTGAAAATGTTGGCCATGGTATTAGTGAAGAGGGTGGGGCTCGTCATGAAGAAGCTGGTTGGAGACGCGTGATCCCAAACAGGTCCACCGCCGATAACCTCCACCTCATTCGCTACATCATAGGCAGGGTAATTAGGAAACCTGGCATGGATATCCGAAATGGTAAAACTTCTCTTTTCGAATTCCCAAGTATTAAATGAATTCTGTCCCCGCATAATTTATTGCCCGATGTTATTTCTATATAATATTTTACATCATGCATGCATTTAAATATTCTTTTCTACTCCATGCAGAAGGCCTGAAATTTTTGGGGAGGCGGCCAGTCGATTAGACCGACCCCAGTATGCAACTGGTTCTTAATTTACTAACCCCTAATGAATGGAAAGCAAAGTCGACCTCGGCGGAATTTGAATTCAGATCGTAAAGATAGACGAAACACCGTTAAGCCTTTCGCCCGTTTCTGCCAGCTCGCCGCCTTAACATTTATTGTAATATTACAATATTACATCATACATGCATCGCAGACACTCGATAGAGACAGATGCACATATGAGTGTCATCATGTGCGTATATTCTCACTTTCAAGCTGGTTTTCTAAATTAGACAATATAGGAAGTAGACAGGAATCAAAAGGATTAAGAGGACTTCTTTGTAACTAGTTCAGTATGTGTTATACGTTGATTTCCCTCTGAATATTTCTAATATTGTTAAATAAGCAGACGTTAGCGGAGAACAAAAGTTATTGTGACATGAAGTTAAATTAATTATTAATAAGCGTCTGTTGTTTAGCATTATATCAAAAATTGCTTTTAGAAAAGTAGGATGCAAATGCTATCGTTTTCATCATATTACACTTATCTATCCTTCACAGAGCAATAGCTTCAGCAATCTAGCGAAATAACAATCTCACAGATTTGCACAATCTGTTTGCTTTCTCATTCTGTTTCCCTTTATTTCTATATTTATTTCATTCATACTGTTGCTCTGTATTACACATGATGAAGGTTTTTAGCAAATAGTTTCGTTTATCAGTGTAAATAAATGAAGAAGAAAGTGTTTCTACTTAAAAAAAAAATGTTTGGAAGAAACGCTAATCTCTTTCATACCTTCTTTAGAAGGAAATAATTATTTTATTTGAAGCCAATCTCACAATAAAAGAAATCCATTCTCTCCACTCATCCGATGGATTGTGTCAGATGTGGCGTTCTAATATATCTTTACTAATTTTCCTTACCTCACTCACGATTTGGTATTTACGGATTGATATATTTCAGCGATCAGCTGTATAAATAGAGATTGCTGTGATTTAGTTGTGGCTATGACTATAAACTACACACGATAGTGAGAGCTTGGGGCCCTGGTTTCTGGGTTTTGAGGAGTGTGGAACCACCTTTTAGTCACTATTGTTCCCAGGTCTATCTGGACCAAGTGGTTGCAACTGTAAGAGTTCCAGCTTTGAGTAAACTAGTAAACCACTCTGCGACTTGGTGTGGAATCGGTAGAATGTAGTCGTCGTATATTTTTTGTGTGGAGTAAGAGGTGACTAAAAGGGACGGGAGTGAAGGGACAGGGAATCCAATCCTCCTAGTAATTCAATATTCCTAAAAAGACAGCAAGAAAAAGACAAGGGAATGGAACAAGGATAACACCAAATCTCACCCTAGTACTAGGGTCATGGAATGTGCGTGGAAGTAGTACAAGTGAGGTAAGGAGGAGATAGATAAAGAGCATGAGGATGAGGACAAGGATGGATGTACTAGCACTGAGGGAGACCAAGATGAAAGGTAAGGAAGAATGCCAGTTTGGGAATGTGACTGGATGAGTGTCGGGAGTGGGGGCTGGAGGGTTCGTGAGGGATTGGTATTGGTGGTGAGTGAGTGTGTAAAGGAGAGTGCGGTGGAGTGTAGGGAAGTGTCTCAAGGTTAATGTAGGTTAAAATGAGGTGGGGAAGAGAGATGTGGATATTTTCTAGTGCATATTGTCCAGGGAGTGAAATGATTGTGGAAGAAGGAGAGTTCTGGAGGGAACTGACAGTGTGTGTGGATAGGGGGGGGGGAAGTGGTGTTGTGTGATTTGAATGCGCAAGTGAGAAATGAGGAGTGGAAAATGTAGTAGGAAAATATGGAGTTCCTGGTCGGGATGAGAGTGGAAGAAGGTTTTGGAAATGTGTATGGAACTGGAATTGGTGGTGGGAATAGTCTTTTTCAAAAGTAGGAGAATAAGATCATGTGGTGGAGGGTGGAGGGAGGAACTTTTTGTGGATAGGACCTTAAAAGATTATGTATTAATTGATAAGAGAATGGCTTAAAAGTTTGTGAATGTGCATGTAATAAGAGGTGAAGGCGGAGGTGTGTCAGGCCACTTCTTAGTACAGTGTTTGGAAATTTAACCATTGTTAAAATGTCAAATGTAGATTAATTATAAGTAACCTGATTTCTTTATCCTCAACATGAAATTGTGTTCATCAACATTCAGTCAACTACAGATTTGCTAATCCATGGCAAGAAGAAAGAGTTACATATACTGCGAATAATTCAATATAATATTACAAAATGAGAATGTTATTTAAATAATAGGAAAGTGGAGGCACACTATCTATGTAATAGACAGGATAGTAACAGTTAGAAAAACATTTGATCATAGGTTTCGTTACAGTTAACGTGAGACTAGAAAAACAACATTGACGATAACATTAATTCCAATAGACAGAGTTCTACTCTAGGAAAATTTGAAATATATCACAGTAGTAACAACTTGTATAGCAACTTCTAATTGATCATATATATATATATATATATATATATATATATATATATATAATGCAATGAAAAAAAGCAAGTAGGAAAATGTCTTAGTGTAACGTTTAAATAAGAAAGGGGTGAGTCTTAACGTTTCCAACGCTTGTCGTTCGTCAGGAAGAACATACAAAAAGTAAAGTGTGAAAGAGGAAAAGTGATTCAGAAAAATATGGACGAGGGTTTAAGGATCAGGTGGATATGTGGTTCGATTTGTGGAGTTAAAGAAGAAGAGAGGGCACGCGTGGCTATGTATTTTCCAGGGTGTGTCTATATTTCGAAACAGGCATAAAGATACTCACTGCTATTTTTGTGTATGTTTGTAGATGTTTGAAGGTAAGAAAGTATAGCGGATTGCTTGAGTTGTGTGGGAACGGTTGTTTGTGTGTGGGTGTATATGAAGGAAGCATGTAGAAACTGAGTAAGTTAAAGTGGATGCGAGTTTGAGGTAAGTGGAAGGCGAGAGCAATGTGAGGATACCGTAAATGTGTATGTAATGGTAGGTATATGAGATACTGTCATGTGGAAATGATAACAACCCAAACAGATATTTTGTTCTCACCCGATTTTTGGATATGCTGAATCCAAAAATAGAATACATTTTTAAACATTACCTCTAGACTCAACACACCAAACCCTAACAAATCATTAGTGGGTGATATGCGTGGTCTTTAAGATACTCAGCATTTTCCCCGGGCAGCAAAGTGAATACTACAAATATCCATTACTCGTATGTATGTGGGGCAGCAGATCCGTGAAAAAAAAAACATTTGGTGACTAAAAAAAATGACAGCAGCGAATATTAGTTTCAGGGCATTTTAATATGGTTGAAGAACCATTAATTCAAATGGGAAAACTCATCCTCACTCCAATCCATAACAAACTTAGTATTATGAAGCACTTCATTAAAGCTGTGGATGCACCATATTTCCACTGTAACGGCAACACATTTTCCCGGGCTGAGCTGCGAAAAGATAAAGGCAGGAGTATTTCATGGGTTGCAGATCAGAAAATTAACGAGATGTGGTAACTTAGTAAGTTCGTTGCATTTCATTGAAGCAAGAGCATACAATTCATTTGTAATAGTTCTAAATGACTTTCGGAGAAACATGGAAGTAGCCAACTAAATCGAAAGAAGTTTGCTTCCAAACCAAATGGTTTCGGTTCCAATCTGATTGCGAAACCCATGTGACCCTAATCTAATAACTGAACCCAATTATAAATAAAAGATAATGAATTACAAATGTTTTTATACACCCACACATTTTCCTCTCCACTTCTCAGCAGTGGACAACACTCTTTATTCACCCTCACTGACACTGAAACTCACTCGTTATGGCACGCAAAAACACAAGCATAAATCACATTCACACAATCACACACTTGCAGGCACGAGCCGTATTATAGCGTCGTATTCTGCTCATGACCTTAAGTCCCTTTCTGTCCTGTCATCCTTTCGTCACTTCCATTTTCATGTGGTTATATCAACTCTCTTAACCAAGGCTTTGGCTAAAATCTTATCCTCCGTTTTCCATGATTTTCTTCTCTGCAGTCTCTATTTGCTCTCTTCCCTTTATATAGGTCGTAAACTCCAACTCGTACTTATACATCTGCATCATCTTCGAAATTTCGTTTATCAGGTTTTTATCATTCTATCGAAATTGCTATCTCACCTGCACCTTACACCATTTTAATTCTTAATTTCAATTGTAAAATCAGTTTGTTGTTAATGTTATTAGCTTTCTTTAATTTTCTACTTTTCCCCAATCCTTTGTTTAATTATTACCTTTAACTTCTCTCTTTGAATTCGCACGCTCACCTTTTGCATTATTCTGTTTTTCTTTTTTTTTTTTCTTTTGTTTGCTGAAATATATCGCATTCTCTTTGCCCCCCATTATTTCTTCTAACACCTTTTTTCATACAGCTAAAAATTTGGAAAAAAAACTCAGTTCCCAACAGCTTTGAAACTAAAATAAGTGTTTTTTGACACACAATCCGAAAATGACAGCCGTCTTTTACAATCAAGTGAACATTTTAAGATTGTGAATTTATAGAATCTCATTGCTTTTTCGATAAAATAGCTTTTGAAAAACACGGCATAAAACACAAACATAGATAGAAACTAAATTTTCTTCAAAATCAGAAAGCTTCCTCAAAATTTACTGGGAAAATCTAGTAAAGACCTTAAAATTTCTACATTATTCTTTATAGCTAATTTCTCATAAATTTGCATTTGAATGATTTTCTTGAGCACTGAAAATCTGGAAGTCACGTAACCAAGTTCCAACAATAGTAGGCCACCATACGCAAGTCCCATCAGCTTTGATAACTTTGTCACCATTGAATTTATTCCCTGGTGAAAACCTTCTCTCAGTGTCATCAAACTTTTCAGGGAATTTATCAAGGTTGCGGGGGCTGCGCAACTTTATACTCATATTTGCTGCCAACTTTTGAAAGTTGTCCAGCCTGTGGTTGACTATTTCGGTATAGTTGGCTCGGAACGCACATATATAAAATCACGTTTACGTTTTATATATGGCATTTTCTAAGAAACATCTCACGTTTGGTTTCCCCATCGCTGATGACGTCTCAAACGTCTCGAAACATCTGAAAGGAACTTATAAGTCGTCCCATACCGATCACAAGTCAGTAATCCAGCAGTCCGTCATTCAAGATTTTGGGAACTACAAAGCTTAATGAGTTCACTGAGTGATCTACACACTCTGCTGCACTAGATGCACGAGAGATCATGCTAGATATTTCAATGTAGACGGGAGTGCCACCATGACCACGCTTGTGGCTGAGTAGCTCTGTCTTTGAGGAGTAGATATGACCATACGGCTCACAATAGAGACTCTAATGCACTTCTCAGGAAGGGGGTTTACAGCCCCCTCTATTATACATACATACGCAGAAGCATACATACATATATTTTACATGTGTATATATGCATGAATATATACATACATATATATATATATATATATATATATATATATATATATATATATATATATATATATATACATATACGTGTATATATATATATATATATATATATATATATATATATATATATATATATATATATATATATATATACATATATATATATGTATATATACACATACATATATATGTATGTATACGTGTGTGTATATCTATAAAAGGCAGAGTGTGTATGTGTGTGTACGTGAATGTAATATATGAACGTCCACAAATTAGCATGCATGCCGCTCCAATTTTAGTAGGACATTTGTCACGACCATAGCCGTGTTTTTGTCAACTTATTTCCCCCGAAGCACCGCGAATAGCGGTAAATATCGATTTACAACCATAGGTTTTACTGATTTCTACGTCGGTGAAATCCGTAAATTTGCTAACATAAGTTAGGTCGTATGTCTAGCAATGGCGCAAAAGAAAAACAAAGGGTAAATTTTTTGATTAACACAAGCACGATATACACTAACAAAAATAAAACTCGGATTTTTTGCGTGGAATCAATTACCCTTACCTAATATACTGCAAATCCCTTCGGAAGAAATTTGGTGGAGTGATTGGGACTCCCCTTCCCGGAATCATTGGGAATCATTTTTTTTCGTTGAATGAATACCTTAGACCTCCTAATATGTTACAAACCCCTTTTTGGGGTGGGGTGAGGACGAAGCTTCGCAAATTTTACCCACTCTCAGCATTTTGCTGTTATAAATTTTCCAGAGTGTGAAATACATGGTTCATCATATATATATATATATATATATATATATATATATATATATATATATATATATATATATATATACCGAACTACTTGGTAAAATTGTTAATTATTAATTTATTAATTAATTGACAATTCCCTGCCCTACATCTATAATGGTAATTCACTCCCGGATAGTTAACTGTAGTTTTTCTGCGGTAATACTCGAGACGCACGTGGGGAAATTTGGAGATGGATACGAACTTTACTCGTCGATATGAATTCGGAGATGCTGGTTCTCTTATGTGATGCTCGATGTCGCATGATCGAATGTGCATAGGTTTATCAGCGTTTTCAAATGTATAATCTAGAATATCATACTGAAGGGAGGAAATGAATGTTTACACAATTCCAATCCCGAAACGCATCCATGAGTAACTAACGACAGGTTGGTTTCGTTATTTTTATTCTTTTGCCTATGTGAGTCACAATTATTTCTATTTGTGGAAATATATTGTAGTGGTAGAATTAGTATTTTAACTGCTATATCTAAATTTTCGGTATGTTGGCTCCAGAGCCCCCTTTAACTAGGTTAGCCTAGGCTTAGGTTAAGGCTTAGTTGTAATCTCTTCTGCCACAGAGGATCGGAATCACTTTGGGCGTTCTATTTTCCTTGCCAGAAGGGCTCGCAACCGGAGCGTTAGATGATGGGGTAGTGGTTTCGAAAGGGCCGGCAATGCAACTTGATCACCTCTGCCGGTCAGAGCCATGCGTTCCCGTCCCGACACTGATTCTGCAGAAATGTATTGTGTGTGGAAGATTTTATGAATCAGCAATGTTGTGTTCAGTTAAGTCCTATTTGGGGTGAAAAATCAATGAAATGATTCCTTATGGGGATTTCCATTCAATCGGTATGAAAAATCGATAAACGCATTCCTTATAGCATTTCCCACTAAAATTGGCTACACCCAATTTTCAATCATATCTTTTACCAATTTTGACGTAATTTGTTCAAACTTGATGCCGACGTTACTTAGGATCCATGAGATCTTTGAATGCTGTAATTTCTCAAAAAAAAAAAAGAAAAAAATTGATGAGTGGAAAATCGATAAACCGATTCCTTATGGGATTTCCCAATGAAATTGTCTGTAAACCATTTTCAGCCAAACGTTTACCAATTTCAACGGATTTCGCTCAAACTTCACATCGGTGCTACTTAGTTTGGTTTGAAACAAAACGCTTGATTAGATTAGCTTAATAATCTGAAGTCAATACCGGGCAACGCCGGGTTGTACTGCTAGTATAGTACAATGTATATATATATATATGTATATGCATACATGTATGTATGTATGTATGTATGTATGTAAATTAGTTGACATTAAACTAATCCTCTATCTCTGGTGTCTCTTTTAGCATTTCTATCATATTTTCATCTTATAAGCCTTTCCACTACAAGTAAATTATTGCAATACCTTCTAACACCAATCTATTTCCTCTACATATCAAATAAAATCTAAAACGTCGGAAGAATAAGTGTCGACATGTTTATATAAACGATACTCTTGATATATGCTAAGCAACATCCTAGCCCTTCTGAATGTTTATGCTAATATAATTGAATTTTGAACGTGAGAATATTTTAATATATATTCCTCTAGCATTCTACAACTTCGAGGAAATTATAATCCAGCTGGAATTCGCTTCTAAAATTTGCTCTTTGCTAGTATGTGATTTATTTTAGACACGCAATGAATATATGGCGCAGATGTTTAATCTTATTTTAAACATTTATTCACATGGTTTCTTATACGACGCTTAAATGGAACGTTACTGAAGATGTGATCCACGATTGTTGTTATATATGATCTTTTTGTATATAATATACATGAAATATTACCAACACCAATTCTAGTTATTCAAGTTCTAAATCCACTGAATCTATCGTGTCTATTATAGACACTTCTTATTGATACCTAAACAACTATACCAGAGAAATCGGTAATAAAACTCCAGAAAAATTCATCGAAAATATAATATTGTGGTTATAGAATCTATTTATAGATTCACTTAAAACATGAAATCAGTCGAAAATGGTGGGAATATATTATTCAAATGATAGGAGGAATTTTCGTGAAAACATTAATTATATTTTGATGAATTACATAGAAATTGCTTAAAATGTAACTAAATGATTATGGGTAACGTGTATGAATGCTAGAATATTTAGTGAAGCCAAAAAATAATCGAAAGTTTAAAATATGTATCAAAAATATAATACACACAAGTAAGAATTAAAAAAAACCTCAATTAATTTTGGTATATAAATGGACTGTCGCACTGTCTTTTGAAACCAAAGAATAAAGTTCGAAATGAACGCGAAATGTGTAATTCATGAAAGGGGAAATAATGATAATATTAGCAAATATAGAAGAAACCAATTTTCGAAGAAACAACCATGCAATTAACGACTGAAGTTGTTTCTGAGCTCGATATATATTTACCCAGCAATGTATCTAAAACAAATATGAAGTAGTATAATTATTTTTTGAGTGAAATGGGCTATCGACAGCAAAGAAATACTATTGTAGAACTTGTGAAAAGTATTACATGACCGATTTATCAAAAGAAAAAAAATATGATAGGGAGAAGATAAGTACTCACGGTAAGAAAATTATGTATATCGAAAAGTGACTGTTCGGTGAAAATCAATGAAATGTATAAACGAATAAATAGTATGAAATACCAAACAAATCACTGTGTGTCAGACGATCCTAGTGGTGTTGATTAGGATGAATAACCACTTTGCAAACATGTCAACTTAATATACTGGGAGTATATACACACATACTAATTCCATTACAGCATCCACTTGCTAAGTGCTATTATGAGGGTTTATGAAATTTAATGTAAATGCTCTGAAACACAGAAACAGTTGAACTGCTGTCAAAATCTTCTCAGGATACGATAATTGTTTTCGTGGCGCCTTATCCCACAAAATGAAACAGATATTCCAATGATCATCATAGCTCTCCGATCCGAAGTAACCTTGCCTGTTAACAAAAGAAAAATAAAGAGAAACATCAAATTCGCATTCCAAGTTTCTGGTGCCATGTTCATCATTTTTTTGGAGAAATTATCACCCACACTTATCGAAGATAAGTATTAACTTAGGAAATAATCGCCATCCTCCCACCGCACAATTGAATATTCTTCCGCACAACTGAATATTCAGGCTAAATGTAAAAGCATATATGGTCAATAAGAGTTCCTGATTTGTGACAGTGGTACTTCTGATCCACATCGAAGCTTGTTTCAGGATCTATCGAATGTTGATCTTATCTTTTCTACGATATAGGTTTATACATAGCAGCTGCTATATCCTAAAATCTTTTGCTGGTGTTACAGCATAACCAAAAATCATGTTAATTTCGCCTTTTTTATTCACTTTGTTTCAGTCAGATATCTGATGGAGAAATTGGTCTTAATTTCTTTTCATTTACACCCCTTAATCGGTTTAGAAGAAAATTTAGAACATTAGAATTGTGAGTCAGTACAAAATATACGACGTATTGACTCCATTTTCTGCATGGTTAATGTGTTTACATGTGACCACTAGATAAACCCTCTCCAGAATACTTTCCATCAAGTGAATGATCATTTTATATTGGGATGCGTTCAGTACTATTATATTGAAAAAAAAATCTTTCAAGAAAATTGTATTGCACGATTTAACGGACCATTATATCTATCTTCTTGCATTGATAACAAGCAATGTAAATATAAAAAAAAAACGTGCATCAACTCTAAGAAAGAAGTGGACTAAAGGAATTCACGGACAGTTGTCTCCTATATATTGATCATATACAAGAAAGATGTTCCATGTAGGAAGGTATTTTGAAAAACGTGTATGTTGGTGTTCTATCTTTCGAAGAATGTTTAAACTGTTTATTTCACCAAAAAGCAAGTTGAAGTCTTTTTTTTTTGGTTATGCACGTAGACACGATGTTTTCATATTACGTAATATATTTTCGAATATGTGCAAATATGTTCTTAATAAAAAGATAAAAAGAACGACACCCTGAAATAAACTGAAACTATATTTCATGCATACACCAGCATACAGCAATACATACTTGCAGACATACATGCCACACTCACATACATATACATGTATGTATATTATATATATATATATATATATATATATATGTGTGTGTGTGTGTGTGTGTGTGTGTGTGTGTGTGTGTGCATGGCAATACAAACACACACACACACGCACTCATTCACACACATATGTAGATATAATACCGCAGATGGTCTGAGGTTCAGAACGATCCAATTATATCATGCAGAAAAAAACAAAAAAAACAACAATATTTTTGCACTCAAAGGCTGCTTATTTTAACCACTGAACCAATGTCTGGGATTAGCCGACAGGTAAAGCTGAATTCATAGTGAAAATAAATTAATGAACGCTTCAAAAAGAAACAAAAAAAAAACGACAAAATCTACACATATATATATATATATATATATATATATATAAATATATATATATATATATATATATATATATATATATATATATATATATATATATATATATATATATATATATATATGTGTGTGTGTATGTATGTATGTATGTATGTATGTATGTGTGTGTGTGTGTGTATGTGTGTGCGCGCTTGTTCATACAAAAAACATATATGAAACTTAGAGAAAAAGCGACCAACATACCATGTAAAATTTATATTCGGCGAGGAATATTGCTTTCAAATTTTTGCAGAAGGCAGCAATTTAGGCAATAGGGATAAGTGAACTACATCGATATCAGAGTTCAACTAGTACTTCTTTTATCGACCCCGAAATAATGTAAGGAAGATTTCACGTCGGAAGAATTAGACCTCAGAACGTAGAGATGGATGAAATGTTGTTAACCATTTTGTCCGGTGAGATACAGACTCGCTGCCTTAACTGGAGAGAATTATTCACCAGATGGATGAACGGGCCTAGTCTCCACATTGGTTGGTATGTCACCATCAATCAATTACCATATTCAACTAAACACGTATATATTACTTATATAATCCTTACAGTTAAGGGGTTGACAATATGGTTTAAATCAATTTTTATAGGCACATTTGCGTTAGTAAATCTACTCACATAATTGAAATGCAGCGCCATGAAGGAGTACAGTATATATATAGATGGACGTTTGGAGGAAAACGCTTTGTGCGCAACCCCTAACATATACACTATTTTAGCCGTATTTCAGTCCAGACTATATATATATATATATATATATATATATATATATATATAGCTGAAATTTACAGAAAAACAAACGGCAAAAACAGGTGTATATACAACCAGCAGGTGTATTAGTTTGGCGTTCAGGGAGGTGAGAAAGTCTTTTATATTCCGAACCTTCGCTCTTCAACAGAAAGGAACACAATGAAATAAACAGAGAGAGAATAAAGCAAAAAAAAACATTGGGATTTAGCGGCCAATCATGGCCACTGGTTGGAAAAATGTAGTTGGACAGGAGAGCTAGGAAAGAAAGGGGAAATAAAGTAGAAATTATTCCAAAACGAGGTGCACGTGTGTGTATGTGAGAGTGTGTGTGCGTGTGGATGGGATCTCGTGACTTTGACGTGTGGATGTGTGCGTGTGTGAATCTGTAATGTGTAGGTATGTGGATGATAGTTCGTGGGTGTGCGGATGATGGTGTGTTGGTGTGCAGATGATGGTGTGTGGTGTAGGTTCTGGGAAATGGTCAGTACTACTGTGTGTGGAGTGGTGCCATGTAGTGGTGCGGTGGTGTGTGATGTGGTGTTGCCTTGTGTGGTGTGGTGATGAGAGGGTGTAGTATGGGTCTGGGGGTGAGGATGTGCGGGTAGATGTGCGGGTTACTTTGGGGTACGTCGTAGTGGGATATCAATGAAGAGAGAAGATGGATAGGAGAGAATGGAGGAAGTAGGTGTTAAGGCAAGAGAGGAGAGGTGGGCTGGAGTGAAAACAGGAAGTAGGTATCAGATGAAGAGAGGAGAGGAGTGGAGTCGGATGACGAGGGGAGGGGAGTTGAACCCAGGAGGCGCAAAGTAGCGCAGATAGAATTTTAATTCTTGTTCACGGCGAAGGCGGGAGTCCGGATGGTTCTTGTGCATAGACAATATATAAATATATATATGCGCATATAAATACGCAATATATATATACATATATAGCATATATGTATACTTGGAACAGTTGTGTACATGTATACTCACACACACACATATACATGCGCATTTCTTACTTCGCTTTGAAATAAAATATTTGAATAGACAAAATATTTATGCATGTATTTATGGTCATCAATGACCTAGTGTAGAAAATTTGCAACGTTGAAAATTCTTATCACGTAGATAACAAATAGCTTTGCTTTCTTCAATATACATATACACATATGCTTAAACGTGTGTGTTCCTACACATATATGAGTGCAATTTTCGAACTTCTATGAAACCTTATTATCTGAAAGGTTTTCTGTTCTCTGTTCGCCTCACTTTTTGCTCATGTCGTTTATAATTTGATTGCGTCTGATTTATCAGAATTATGATAATGCACTTTGTAGCATTATCATAATTTTGTCAGTCATCTTCAAGTAATGTAATTAATGCAAGTAAGTTATGTGATAGATGATATTAGGTGACACAATATCGTATCTGCAGAAGATTCAAAAATCGAGGAAGCAGCTTATTAGATCATGAGAACACTAAGCAGAAAAATACGATAAAATATATATAAGTCAGTAATACCGTGATAAAATATAGTATAAAATACCATTTACAAATTTTACTGAAAACGATAAACAAAATAAGTATCAGGAATATTACGAAGCTCTACATAAATAGAATGTACATTAATGTTACAAACAATTGTTTTATACCAATATAAAGGATACAAAAAGAAAATATGTTTCTGAAATCTTTAATAACCATTACCTTCCTAGAAGAAAAAAATGAATTAAAGGAATTGTCTTCTGTAACTTATAATAAATTACTTTGGGATTCGTTTGAAATCAACGGTGTTCATAACCATTTTGAGAATGTTATTTTTTCGCTATAACCCATTATGCGATATGAATTTTAATGAATTACGACATGCTAACAAGAGGGAATATATTACTATGAAACTTTTTATAAATCTACCAGCTAAATTTCATTTCGTTTATGTTGGACTATAATATTGCTGCTATTTAGTGGCGATTCGATTTTTTTCTTTCAATACACTCTTGATATACATATACCGCATACATGTAAAAACAAGTCCTATGTGTACTATTATTTCTAATAATGTCGCATTGGCATCTCATTTTCAGGTAAGAATGGAACATAAACATTGACAGATAACTGTTTCATTGACTATATTCTGAGAATTTGACGCTAAATTACACTATGGGACGTTAAACTCTAGGATGCATGAACAAATACTTCTCACATATTAAACACTGAACTGTCTCACATCAACGGTTGATCGAGATTTCGTACGTTTATAGAAGGCGCTACGATTAAATTCATCGTTGGCGATACAGAGTTAACCCCTTCTACTGGCATTTTCTTGTGTGTATATAATGTCTCATACTATTCGATATCTGAATCTTTGTCAGTGACACTGAATATTATTATGTGTTTAAACTAGCCAATAGGTGCTCGAATGTTATTTCAGATATCAAGTCTAAGTATATGCGGTGAACTAAATAAAACTTTGTTCTAAGGAAGATAATCTTTCTGGATTGTGAAAGTTTTTCTGTAGTTCATTGATTGATGGCAAATATAAGAATGTGTTTTATTTGTGAGTCCATTTTCTTGTGATAAAGTAGAATTCTTAGCCCAGTATTTTCAAGAAATTCTACATTTGACACATCTTATCATATTGTTCTTGTTCTTCCTTCGTTACAAGATGCTCCTTTAATCTCACTTGTGTATGACAAATCACTTTGTAGAGAATTTAATTTCGGAACACAGCACATATTTACTTTCTGGTCCTGATAATATTAATCGAATGTTTAGCTGTATATACTTTCGAGGCTCCTGGCCATCGACCTCTGTTTTCAAAATCTCTGGTGACAGTTCTTTTCTTCGCAATTAATATTTAATTGCCCTCATTTATTTTGTTAGCAATGTGGCTGAGTCTTTAACTAATGACAATTTGTATCGCAATGCATTACTATTTATGAAAAACAGTGACATTTCTACGCTTCGCTAGCCCCTGATCATCTTACTGGGATACGTTAGCGCTTTTAACTGGATGTTGATAATTGCAGAGAGGCAATTATTACACATACTTTGACATGTATATTCCATAAACTTTATAATATTTCCTGAATAAACTATGCAACATTTGTAAAGGGCTTACTCGTTATGTTTACCTCATCTCATTTAGTTCTTTTCGACGTTCTACTCCTTGTAGTATCATCCTATTTAGGTCCTACTATTACCACTTTACGTGTACGGCACTTGTTTGTGCTTTTGCTTGATTGCAAAGCTTTGTGTTTTTTTTTTCATTTGTTAATGCAAAAGACTTCATGAAGTATCATTTTACCTCACCATCTCGTGCTAATTCTCATTAGTGTGCTGTCCTTGGTAGGAGTAATGCCTGTGATTTGGTGCATTTTAAGTTACAAAATCATGAAAGCGTGACACATCTGTATGTATCATATATTGTTATCCTCGATTCTCTCGTGATATCGTAATTCATTCATTAAACTTTTCCTTTCATTTCATTTTTTCCTCATAGGGTTAATCTCTGGTAACGCTGTCAAGTCAATAATCTTTTCAAATGAAATCCGTCGGTAGGTATCATGTTATTTAATTATTGAATTGTACTTTGCAAACACAAATATTCAGTTGTTGACAAGCATTTTCCAGTCATTATCACATGGTAGCAGGGTATCTGCCTCGGCTTATTCGTTAACTACTGCTGATCTTCCCTTCCTCTTTTCTAAAAGGGATAATATATTCTATATTCAATCTGCAGAGTCTTCAAGCTTGCAATAATTCCATAGAATATCAATAACGAGCATGAATAATGACATTACTGATATGAATTTGTGGATAATTAAAATGCATGCATGAAAAACTGGGAATTGGTATTATTGAGGATTCCAATGCACATGATTCATTTTTGCTATAGAGATATTTTGAAATTCATGAAGTATGTTACGTGTTCAGAATTTTGAATTATAATCAAAGAGATTATGTTTTTACAATTCATGTAACGGGATTCATATATATATATTTCTAGTTTATGGATACTTAATATGATTTTAGAGTGCATTTGCCTAATTAATATTATGTAGCTCAAATGTTATATTTCAATGACACTTGATTTAAAGTGGCACGCTGCAATTTCATTAAAGATCTACGGCCAAATTATGCTCGCAGTTATTTAATATTTTGGGCTATCTGCCTCAAACGTTTGCCCTGGCACACAACGTGAATAGTTTCCCGGTTCGTGTTGAATATGATAACATAAAATTTTCACACTATTCACGGTTTCTAATGCTTGGAAATGATCGCCACATACAGATGTTTATGTGATGTTTATGAAACACTTTAACCGGGTAACTGAATTTCTTTGTATTTTCTATAAAACAATTAATTTAAGCATTGTATGGACCCATGGGTCTATTTTCAATTATACATTTCTCTTTGTGGGTTTTCTCTCTCTATCACATTTCACTGATTATCAAGCACAATCTAACATTTTACTACAACGTAAAAAATGCTCATAGAAATCATTTAATTGTAGGTCGTTAGTCATTTATATAATTTGAAAGGTTGAAAGTGTGCCTTATTTTGAAGTGGGTGGTGCTTCAGACAATCTTCAGTTCATTCAGTAGGTATAAGGGGGAATAATTCTTTGAATTTTCTAGAGCATACTAGTAGTTTATTGTAGTACATGCAACGGGTTTTTCAGTATGCCATTCAAATGTAGCTGCTATATAGTTTTCATAAATAAGTGAAGAGAACACTACATAGCTAGATCAGTTATGTATCCAAATGTTTGAATATAGAAATGAATAACAATCCGCTTTATCGTAGAAGACACTTCTTTTACAAATACAATAAAAGCTTATCAATAACCACGAATACTATGATGCCTATTGCTAGAAATAATTTATTATTTGCCCTCATATCTTTCGGTACGGGTATTAGATAATGCAAGATGCAAATCTACTTACACTATCTTAAAACCAAACATTGTGTACGCAAAGCTAGATCGATTTTGGTCATACGCTTATTCGATTCCAAATGATCTATGACTAAGTAAACTGGTAACGTATGATAAAAGACCTAGACTAGAGAAAGCGTGCCACAGATGAGTTTGCGATTAACGATGACAAATACCTGCATGTTTAATCAACGGATTAAACAAACGATAAATTAATTAGTTAGCTTTATAGTTAACCATCTGATTAACAATAAATGAGTGAAATTGAACCAGAGCGTGTGTTAATTATTATTAGTCTAATAAACCACCCTAAATACATCAAAATGTGTATGAAAGTTCTTAAAAAATATACTGTCATTTATTGTATCAGCATAATATATAAAGTGTTATGTTTTATAATTTAGTAAACGTAAAAACTCAGATTAAAATTATTCACATCAACAGCAGACAAATTTCCATCATATTGCTGAGGACACGGGGACTTAGGAAGAGTCCATGCAAATACTAACGCTTCTATGCTGATGATTCAAATATATATCTTCATTTGTTTTACCACACACTGATTTCTAGCCTTCCGTTTGAATATGTCGATAATTTCGCCAACTATTCGCAATTACTAAAGCATGTTCGAAGGACGCACCTATTTTTTTACACCAGATGTAGCACTAACTTCAAGACCAACTCGCGCATATGCAGACTGGTAACACCAAACATATTTTGATAGGACACGAAAGCCGTCTTCTCTCATATTTAACTGCTTATGTAGATGATTGACACAGGTATATATGGGTACATAAAAAGAAGAATACACAGCCAGCTGGCTAATTCGTTTGAGGAGTCGTCGATAGATAGGCAGCTGCAGTCAACACCGGTAAAGAAATTATAAATTCCATTTATATAAAGATAGAAGTGACAATGATTTCCAAGAATCTCTCATTCATTTTCTGGATGCATGCACGTACATATATATACATCCTTTTAGATGTACAATTACAACACCATAGCCATATTAAAAAATACAGAGACGCAGGTATGTTGGTAAGTAAACGTAGGTTTAATTCAATAATACAGTGTCTGGCAATTATTTCGTCTACGAATGTAGTGACAAACACGAAGAAAATAATCTTATAAAATTACGATTATACATGACTTACTAATTTCTTCTTAACATCTGAAGTAGACTATGACTAAATCATATTCTTTATTTACTTTGATTTTTGTTTTTGTAGCTCTTGTACGTTTTGTAATAATCAATGCTACTTTTATGTTTTCTGAAATATGAGACAAATGTAAAATCTTCCAGCAGTCATACTTTCTCCAGCTGTAACAAACTCGTTATAAAGGTCACCGAAATGTTTCCAAACTAAACGTTCTGTTTTTTTCTTTTAATTTCTTCTTCTATGTCAATCGATGATCAAACATTTTAGCTTTCTTTGTAGAAAAAATGTATTCAGTATTTTTCTAAACTACAGCATGAGTACTTTTTAATATGGTTGCTACACTTAAATCTACTTAACTCATGGCTGATTAAGTTCATATAATTGTTAATTTGCTCTCCCGAGACAACAGCTAATTAAATTTCCAACTCCAGATTCAAGAACCTTTTAACGATTTTGTTTGTATGATAATTATCTTAGAATATTAATGTAAAGTTCCTCATTGCATAATCCGCTATTAAATTTTGAAAATAATACAAATAATCTAAGATGATAATAGCTATACATAGATTGTATCCAATTATTATACCAGCGCTATGGCAAATTGCCTACTAAATGGTTGAGATAGTTTTGAGATCATTCTTAATTTTCTTTGCCGGCACTTTTCTATCAGTCAGAAAAAATATCAGCATACATAGTAGGTAATGTGGTTGTGTTTAGGAAGAAATTTATCAAAGTTTGATATACATAACGTCGCGAAATTCAAGCCATCATTGAGAGTTCATAGCCTTTCTGCTTCTTATGTGCATAACAAAACATAATCTCAGCGGTCTAGGCGAACAGAAAAGTATGCAAGGAGGTTTCCTGATGAATATAAGAATTATATTACAGATTCTGAATACAACTTGAGCATGGTTCTATGTATGGTTTCCATTTGCTGGACATCGTTAAAAAGACTGTCTTCTTCCACAGTTAAGTGTAGCCAATTTTGTCGTTTTCACATTGAATTTCTACGCTTCTATTTCCGAAGTGCCCGACAACATGACAGTGATATCATTCGTGTGTGCCTATAGGCTTCTCTTGTGGCCCAGTTCAAGCGAGATACAAACGAAAACACTCCCTCCTCCAAGGGAAAATCCCTGGAACCAATACATAAACCGAGAGTGCGAAGCTTAAGTTGACTACCAAATAAACGCTGCCGTGCTTTGAAGTATTTTTGGCTCGACTGTTTCTCACTTTATTTCTGCCCATTCTTTTCAGGTGTCTGCCTGATTCGTCTTGCTTGCTTGGTCAGGTTCTTAATTTAATTCAGGGTTGACGGCAAATTTTCTTGCAAATTCACAGGATTCGTTGACAAGGAAACTCGACTTTTTGCTGCTTTCATTTTCTCATACAAGTCGCAGGATCCTGTCCTCTGTACTAGATAAATATCTTTTTATTACTATAGCACAGGTTTTACAGCAAAGATCGAATTGCATCATTCCTCTTCCTGCACAGCTTCTAGGTAGATACAGAGGGTCAATATCTGCATTAGGGTAGTGTATATTCTCAGGAGTCAATAATTTTCTTGTCTGTCTGCCCATGTGTTGGAGTTCCATAAGATTCTAGTCAATGATGTTAAAATTTTATTGGACTACTAGTAGTGCCAGAGTGTAATGGCTTCGATGTGATTTTTAGAGCTAAGTTCAGTCTTCAGTACAAATCTTATCCTCCTATAGTGCTTATTTAACCTTTATAATTCACAGCGGCATGAGATATACCATCTCTTTCGTTTATTCCTAGGTATTAATAATTTTCTTCCTGGTCAATTTAATGGAAGTTGCATATCTGAGCTTGTCTTTGACAAAAGTTGCTTTAGTATACTTATTGAGGCCAAAATCCATTAGCCCTTCTAATTCTTCATCATTCCTTGCACACAGCTTCAGATCGTATCATGTAAAAATATATGGTTTATTACATTGTTAGGAATTTTATACCCACACCCGAACTTATTCAATTAATTTGAAAGATGGATGATTGCAATGCAAAACACGTAATCGAGAGAGGGAGACACCTTCAAAGACGCTTCGTTTCTGATTGATACTCTTGGATTGCCTCATGCCATTATTGGGATTTGGAAAGAGACGTGTATTCTAAATGGCCATGTTATTTTGTAAGAACCTGAATACAATAGGAAATATATTATATATCTCAAATACCTTGGACGTCCATTGATGGGATCACTGTCAGACGCTTTCCTATAGCATATCCATGCCGTACCCAGATGAGCATTTGGTGGGTGGATGTTGCTAATTATCCCGGACTTGTTGCTGTCATTGTTGTTTTTGTTTTTGTTGTTGTTGTTGTTGTTGTTAAACCTCTGTTAACAGCACCGTATGCAGGTCATTTCCGTTTTCTTTCAAGTATGGATATTTTTTTTTACTATACACCTTAATGGTCGTAAAAAGACTTTATCAGTGGACAAATTAAAAAAGGTATTCATAGAGAAAACTGTTCCTGTTCCCACTGCAGAACACACACACACACAACATTACAAACCTAGCCCACAGACCCACCTTCACATTCCATAACTGCCATTGGGATCGATCATGTACTGGACAAGGATTCTGGATTATTTCTCTGGTTTGTTTACTCAATTTTTGAGAGCGATCGGCCTTATTTTTAGTATTCTCGTTTGTGAGAGCAGTCGAGTTTATTTCAGGTGATCTCATATCACGATAAACAGCGCATGACCTTGCAGGTGGGGCCCAGCTAGAACTTTCTTCAGGTCGAGTAGCCCATCCCGCTCAAAAGCTCCCTAAATAATGTTTGTTTAAGGATGTTGAGTAAAACACCCATGTTTCCAAAGGTGAATTATCAAAACCCCAAAGAATTCCCCTCAACGCATGGCTATGATGCTCCCCGACTACTTCTGCTCATCATCAAAGATGCACATATCGTCAGCCACCGAGGGACATGCTCAACTGCTTAAGGTCAAACAACTGACAAGCAAATCTGTGGTATTAAGCAGAATATTTGCTGTAGCCCATCTTTTATACCAAGACAAATCAATGTACATGATAACATTTCCAATCAATTAAGATCAGAAGCCATGAGAGCCACTGCTTTGTACTGCATCTGGGCATTTATTATTACTATTATTATTATTATTATTATTATTATTATTATTATTATTATTATTATTATTATTATTATTATTATTATTATTATTATTATTATTATTATTATTATTATTATTATTATTATTATTGTTCAGTAGTTTTATTTTTATAACGTACTTTCACTTCACTACCGAGCGCAGCTCTGTGTGCCTTGGGTATGTGCTGTGGTTTGCGGTGGTGCTCTTATGTTTACTGTATTGAAAGTGTTTTGCGTAGAATGTGTGCAGTACCCAGTAGTGCAATTTTCTGTATGTTATATATATTTGTAAGTCCTGGTGTTTTTATTATGTATTTGTCTGAATATTTTTTTTATTATACCCAAGGCACCTACGATGATAGGAATTGTTTCTGTTTTTAGATTCCACATTCGAGTTATCTCTATTTCCAGGTCTTTGTATTTTTTCATTTCTTTTAGAGAAACGTTGTCATCTGCTGGTATTGATACATCAATTAGAAAGCATTTTTTTCTTCATGATCTTTGACAACTATATCTGGTCTATTTGCCTTAATTTCTCTATCTGTGTGTATTGGCATATCCCACAGTATGGTTGCTTTCTCGTTTTCTGTGACCTTTTCTGGCGTGTTTATTATTATTATTATTATTATTATTATTATTATTATTATTATTATTATTATTATTATTATCAAGGCTGCGAGCTGATTGCATCGCTAGCAAGCAAGGCAACATACTTAGCAGGATTTCGATGGCCTTTACATGTTGAGTTCAGATTCCACGGGGCTTAACTTAGATTTTCATTTTTTTTTGTGTTCGATGAAGTAAGCAAGCGTTGAGGATATGTTATTCCATTACCTTTGGCAAAATACTATTCTGCTATTCTTTGTTAATTGCCATTGGCAACACTTAATGCTTTATCTGACACGTTAACATTCACTAGTCAACGTCACCTGCGTGTGAAAACGTTCCAGTTTTGTTTAGAAATCCATTTAGCTGCTCTCTCCGTTATATTAATGTTTGTAATGCTGCTGGCAGTATTAGTGGTAGTAGTGGTGGCAGTTTTTTCGATAGTGTTGTTGCTGCTTTTATGATGGCTCTCTTTTGTTGTTCCTTTGATGATGCTGTCTGTGTTAGAATTTTTAACTGCAGAAAGTTAGCTTCATACATTTCCCGTGCTGTGTTGTAATCCTTGTTGTCGTAGTTGCTGATAATATCGTTGTTATTACTGCTGCAGTTGTTGTCACCGATGTTTGCAATTATGCACTTCTGTACTGCAAGCGTGAGACCTTTTCTACGGATGATAAATCCTCGTCCACCATCATTCTTTTATTGAATAAAAGTTGAGATGAAGTTTTTAGTAAACAAGTCACAATCTTGGACTTAAGGGCTAAAGTTGCAGAAATACTAAACAGCTCCCATAAGTTCCTGGCTCGTTTTGTTTTTATATATATAAAAGCATAACAAATGTTTAGTATATAATTTGTTTAAGCGTAAATACACTTGTGGGATCGACTTACAATAGACGCACATGTGACGCTCTGTGAACCATAGATTGAATCAATCTTAATTCACTTAATAAACTGAACCATTGATCAGAGCTTTTAAATCATGTACACAATGTCATTATTATTCTCAGCATACGACTTACTTTATTAACTCTAGTGAGTGATTCAGTGTAAGATCTATTCGAGTAGAATTTGAACTGATAACCTATACTCACAACATTGATAACTCTAGGGTATTCTAATTTGACAGTAGAGAAATATAGATTATTGGTAATACGACACAATTTACTAACTAACTCAACACCTGCTGTTCTGTTTTGTGAAATAAATGACGAATACTTTAAGAAACTTTATAGTTTACTTCTCTATCAGAATTCGTATCTAAAAATTGACGTAAAACTAAGTTTATAAATTTCTTATTATTTGTTCTTATGAAACAGGAAATAAGAGAAATGAGAAAGGAAACAACAGAAAAGGACAAACAGAAACGTTGAAAGAATGTGGGGAGCAATGCAGCAGAAGAATGGAGGTGTGTGCTAAGCGGAGTGCTAAGCCGCACTCCGCACATTGTAGAATATATATTTCACACATTAACAATAACAAATAACAAAACAGAATGATGTACGCACAGAATGTATTAGCTTGACTCTCATCGAAGCTGAGGGAGTGGCAGAATTAAATGCACGCTAGATATTTTTTTATTTATGTTACTTAGCTGAAATTCGTGGTGCACTTGTTATGCAATGAGCCATCATGGTCAACTTAGGTAATCATGAAGCTAAAATTACCATACCGTAGTGAAGGTTACGTTATCACCCGGATTTTCTTAGTCACCCAAAACACAATAGTGAATTAACTGAATAGAAACAAAATGCTGTAAAATATAGAAACAAGAGTGTTAAAACCATAAAAAAAATCAAGAAATGTCGAGAACCAATGAGCGAAAAAAAGAGAGAGAAAGAAAGAAACAAGAAAAAGAAAGAAGAAAAGGATTATCGTTATAGCAGGCCATAAACATCTGTTCAAGAGATGTGACAATAGACGTTTCTGTCTGTTAGAATGCTGTCGCCCAAGTTTATACAGTAAAATAGTGCTGGAGTTGGAATTGTCCGTTCCATAGAACACATATATACATTGGGGATACATACATATATACATATATAATGCACATAAATACAAACACATGTATATATGTGTGTATGTGTGTCTGTGTTTGTGCGTGTGTGCGCGCCTGCACGCTTATGAATATCCACACATGTATGCATGCAAACCCAAATACGCGTACATATATATGCACCTGCACTGGTATACACGACTATGTATACACATATATACGGAAATACACATACATACACGCGTGGATGAAATGTTATTTAAACACTCACCCGGTTGAATAAGTTTGGTGAAAGTGTTGGTGCTGTTAAACATCTATTTCGAAGACTTCATCTTGACATTTTGAAGTGCATTTTGATAGTTTTCAATCTTGATTAGATCCTTTTTTTTTTTACAGAAAAAGACACATCATTAACACGATTATTCAGCTTAGACGCAAACTCTTCTCCTTAAATGTCTACTTCTCTAAGGGTTATGATGCTTGTTTTCTCTTTTAAGGTGTTAATTGAATCCTTGATGCCATTTTCTGTTTTCTTATTCAATAAATTTGTCAGATTTTCTGAAAAAAGAAAAGAAAATAGCTGGACAATTATAATTGGAAATAATATTAAACACATTATTTTTTATGAATTCTCTCAGAAATAAATTCCATTCTATGGAAATTAAACCAATCATAGCAAAACGTTATGACAGATAACCTTTGGTATTGTTTTTAAACGAGGAGACAAGATTTCTGTTGTTAAAACTTAATATGGTGTGTGTACCTATATCTGCTATAGTCTCCTAAAAGGCAAAATTCGAGCAAATAAGTGAACATGTGTTTGTATGCAAGGATATACTTGTAATGTTCAATTTGACATCATTGTTTGTGAATGTTAAATAAACAGGCTTTTAAATAAAGAAGGTAGTACTTATAGACACACACACACACACACACACACACACACATACACATATACACACAGACACATACACATATACACACACGTACACATAGACACGGAGAGTCACACGCACATGCACACAATACACACACACACTAATATATATATATATATATATATATATATATATATATATATATATATATATATATATATATATATATATATATATATATATATATATATATATATATATATATATATATATATATATATATGTATATATATATGTTGTTATTACCCATATATTCTCAAAATGTATCACTTGAACTCTGTATAACAACCTGTAAAGCGGCTGGGATATCTTGTTTTTTAGTGTAATTTTGCTACCCCTGGTAACTATTAACGTATTCAAATTATCGAAAGTTTTAATAACTGAGATAATATTAATATATACATAAACTAGTGTATATATATATATATATATATATATATATATATATATATATATATATATATACATACATATAGTTGAGGTGTGTTCTGTTAAGAACGTATAAAAGTACAAAAAGAGCTCGTTCACCCTTAGAATTCCCAAATAAACGGTAGTATTCGTATGGTATGCTGCCAATTCTAGTCTTAGGTATTCCTCCTGTGAGGAAGAATTGAGTATTCTACTCAGTGATGAAAATATAGTGAATAAACATGATGAGAAAACTCCAAGATGTAACCACCGTGCCAAATATGTATTTTCTAGATGGAACAGTGTATGAATTATAATTATTATTCTATTTCACTAAACCCATTTTTACCGCATTCACGTATGCATAGCAGTGTGTATTTATGATAGAACTTTGAACGATATAACTATGCAGATATAATTATGTACATGGCAAGGAGTAGATAAATGTATAAGCGTCTATGTATAGATGTGAAGGTGTTTATTGATATGTAGTTGAGTATATATATATATATGAGTGTGTGATCTTAATATATGTAGATATATTTTTATATATGTATGTATGTGTGTACGTGTCTGCGGCTGAGTGTATGTGTGAGTGTATGTGTGTGTGTGTATGTGTGTATGTATGGAAACACTCCGTGATGTATGGTATATCGGTGTGTAAGTGATTGTATACATATAAGCTAATGGCTGAATTTATTTTGCGTAAAGGTACTGTTTGATATGTGCAGAATAACATGAATAAATAAACAGACAACAGAATAACTGAATAAATAAATAGAGAACGTGCACATTGCAGCTCATTTCGAACCTGATAATACATTCATATTGAGAGAACTGAAGCCGTCAGCGTTTGTTAGTATCAAAGAAGATGCCATGGATGTTGTAGCATAGAAATCTACATTTGCTTACGGAAACATCAACTGAGTATCGCCTAAAGATATACATATACATCTTCTTATACAGGTAGATCGTTACATAATTTAATTTAAACTTAACTTTGAAACCTGTGTATACGATGATCTGTATGTATCGAAAGATTTGTAGTGATTAAAAAGCTGCCTAAACATACTCTTCCTTTTAGCTCTTTTACTCTTTACTTTTTACTTTTTATACATACATACATACATTCAGAAAAATCATATTAATTACATATACGAGGGATGACCAAAAGTGGACATCTATTTTGCTAGAAGTCGACTCCCTATGGTCTGACCACTAAGAAAAGATTCTTCTCAAGAAAATTCAGCAAGCACCAGAATCTAAGCCAGCAAAACAAATGAAAAGATAGAAAATATTAAAGATTAATCATAGACCGGTTTCGTTGTCACCACTTACGTAATTAAGATCACAGAACGAAAACTTTTGAAATATAACACCAAACGTAACTGGTAGAACTATATGCATATTCAATCCCATGCGGACGTCTCGTTTATAGTTCTGCCTTTTACATTGCCAAGACGATCATACTGAAGAGTTGCGGACAATTACGTAAGTGGTCTCAACGAAACCGGTCTATGATTAATCTTTATATTTTGTATATTTTCATTTGTCTTGCTCGCTTAGGTTGTGGTGTTTGCTGAATTTTCTTGAGAACAGTCTTTTCTTCGTGGTCAGACCATAGGGATTCTACTCCTAGCAAAATGGATGTCCACTTAGTTGTCATCCCTCGTATATGTAATTAATATAATTTTTCTGAATCTTCAGATTTTTTCATTATGCTAGGCCATTCGTTCTAAATTGATATTAATCAAACTAATATTCAATGTTTCACCCTTATTATTTAATATATATATATATATATATATATATATATATATATATATATATATATATATATATATATATATATATATGTATATATTTAAATTAGCTGGAAGTCCATCGGTTAAGAGGACGTGACTTCCAGCTGATCCGATCAACGTAACACCCTGCACGTGAAATTAACGAGTATGTTTCAGAGCACCCCACCAGTAGGCGTAGCGGTAGCGGAGTTCTCAAAAAGATTCAGTATGACATCAGATGTGACATGGTTGGCCCTTTCAGATGCAAGTACTATCAACTTCTGCCAGCTGAGTGAACTGAAACATCGTGAAAATGTCTTCTTCAACGATACAACGTGCCACCGGGTATCTTCTAAATTAGTAGAAAGAGAAAGACTTTAATATATTTTTAAGGATCAGTTACAATTGTTTATCTAACAAATCTCCTTTGAATGCTAAATCTTTGAATTTTTATACTCTTTAATTCATCCCTAATTTGTAAATCCTCCACTTAAATGCTAGTGTTCTGGACGCTTTTCTTGGAAGTAATACTGTTACGGTCTCCCGGGAATTTATGCTTACGAATATCACTACCACCTCTCGATGGTACATATTCTATTACTATTACTCCTCATGCGGAATGCTTTTAACTTCTAAGATTTAACAAATTTAAATACTATGTCCTACACTATATAAACCTCGCCTCTTGTTGTTGTTGTTATTATTATTATTATTATTATTATTATTATTATTATTATTATTATTATTATTATTATTCAGGTCACTGCTTGGAATCGAAAACTCGAAATCTGGGGGTTATTAGCCCGCGCTCTTAACCCCTACGCCATATGCCCGTGGGCAATTATGGAAAATGAATTTTAGGGGTTAAAAATCTAATATTCTCCTATCCTTCCTTACTACCGGTCCCCATATGCTATTCATATCTGCACACAGTCTGCTTAGGAGTTTGTTGCGTCCTAGCATATGTACTGCTACTTCTAGTTTTGATCTCTGTCTATTATTTTAATTTCATACCACAGGGGGAGGTGGTCTCTATTTTTCCATACAAGATCAGCTGTACCCGTTTTATTAATATCTCCTCGTGTCACAGCTTTGTGACGTTCGTCTACCCTTATTTTGAAGGGCGGCATATTTCGCCTTTGTATAACCTACCACAGCTGCATGGGATGGAGTACACGCAGTTTTTGGTCATATTCTCTTCTTTGGGTAGTTTTACACGAAGGAGATATTTGCGAAGTGTTGTATTGCTCTTGAATACCGTCTTGATGTCATATGGGCCGCATATCTTTGTATCTTTTCGAAGAGGCCTTTCACATATGGTAGACAGACCGTGGACAGTTTATTGGTTTCATCATCTTTTTTCTTAATACTTGGAGTAGATAGTATGTTTTGTTGTAGTTGTTGCTTATCAGGCTGTTACTGAGCTTGATAATTTCTTTGTGGTGGGTATCACGATCGCTAATTATGTTCTTTGCTCGATGTTAGGCACTGTGCAATCCCTCCACAGTATGGATTGTGGGAATTGAAGCTGAGGTATCGTCCAGTGAAGTTCGTCTTGCGGTATATGGATGTCCTGAAACCATACTTGGTGCATGTTATTAATACCTCCAGGAATGCTACCGGATTGTCTTTTTCCTTTTCTATTGTGAAAAAGACAATCAGGTGGCATTCCCACCAATAATAATAATGTTAAAAATAAAACTACTGAACAATAATAATAATAATAATAATAATAATAATAATAATAATAACAACAATAATAATAATAACATCGAAAAATACATTAGGAATGAGATCCCAGTTTAGAAAGTTCCCCAAGACCTGCTGAAGGCTGGAAGGTATATCAGCCGAAACGTTGTCTTCACAACAAAGAAGATGAAGACAAATATCCGTCAAATGTAAATAATGTAAATAATGTACACATAAATCCTAATAAAATATGACTATAATGCTGGTAATCATGCTCTGAAACCCATTTTGGCATTTGGCAATAAACATGGAAAGTCTGAACGTATTTCGATCTAATTTAGCAACCTTAACGGTCTATAGTTCTAGGTGTAAAACAAACCCTACTGTGACTGAGAAAGTACAAATATCGAATACGAGTTAAGCGTAAAATCATTTCCTTATATTACTGAATATACAAGCAAAGATACGTTATATACAAGAACAGCAGGGTAGCAGAAACCCATTTCAGCGAAGTTATAACTCATACTTCTGTGATTTACTGACCTGTGATTAGTTCTTTGATACAGAGGGACAGGTCATTCTCTATGGACAGTATACATTATATATGGAAATGATACGACCTGAAACAAGATTGTGTACTATATTTTATGAAACATCAATAAATTGATGAATTATGTATATTTTTGCAGCACGTAGAGTATGAATATCGTCTATTAAACGAGTTGGCTTTTGCATACTGATCTGCTCTATGAAATAATACACTGTTTCTGTTTCCTCGTACTAACCAATAACTAGTCCTATTCATAAATATATTTATTCTTTTATTCTGTTAATTATTTCAGTCTTTTGGCCGCGGCCATGATGGAGCACCGCTTTGAAGGGTTTTAGTAAACACCAGAACTTATTTCTCAAGCCTAATACTTATTCTATCAGTATCTTATGCTGTAACGCTAAGTCACAGGGACGTAAACACACTACCATCTGTTGTCAAGCGATCATACACACATACACGTATGTGGGGGTGCGTATATATATATATATATATATATATATATATATATATATATGTATATATGTGTGTGTGTGTACACACACACACACACACACACACACACACACACATATATATATATATATATATATATATATATATATGGTGATACAGCTGGTACCTACGTCCATCAGTGATAATTGGTGACAATTAAATTTCTCATTTTTGGTTATATAATGGGTATAGCTGCCTTCGTTATTTTATAATTTCCACATTAACATTGGAGTAAATCAGCTATAAATTTATATGGTAAATATATATCCTGACAGTGCGGATTTACCTAAAATATTCGGAGATGGAGTAGTCACTACTGACGGGTCTGTATTTTTTCAGACGAACCTAATCTAGTGAACTTACTTCGCTTATGGGGCAGTTATCTCCCCTGTCATTATCAGAAAATGTGCTTTCTTATGGCTCTAAGTGCGTTAACTCTTATTTGTAGCAATACATGCGCTCCGCCTTAGAATATATATATATATATATATATATATATATATATATATATTCTAAGACGCAGATGCAACCCAAAAAATTATAGCATACGAAAAAAGTCTTATAGGGAGTATCATATATCAAATATAGTCCTTCTTGTGAGCAACGTTTACTATTATTTTTCTTTTTTTTTATAACACACGTGAAATACTGGTTGCCTTCGCTTCAGATACGCCAATATCTTATCCGCAGATACCTATATAAGATATTGAATTCTATGAAATGTCGAGATGAGTAAATCGTTTGTCCTTGGAATTTATTGTTGAAAATAATATATGTTCATAAAAATTTAAGGAAATTCAGCTGAAAGTCTGTATCTGTATGAGTTATAATGCGTTTTGAAATAAATGCTTCCTTTTAGCTTGATTCTATCTGATAATATAGAGTTTATATCATGTATTATGCCATCAGTCAGCCTTGGTACACTATGGGCCCATTGTATCGAGCTTTTCATAGAACTTTGTGATTATTCTAAATTAAAACTTTTGTCAAATAGATTGGTTTCAATGAAAGCAGAATTTCTGGGATCGCAAAAGTATTGGTTAACATCTGTAACAGAAGTCTAACTCGTTATGCACGCATCAGTGTACAACTATTATTGACTCCTTTATATTTTAGTTTTAACAGATATATTCTCAATGTCCAAGTCAAAAATTGCATTATGCAGCTTTTGGGAAATTGTAAATTCATCTACAACAAAATCAAAAAAGGAAAATCCAACTATATAAATACTGAAACTTCACTGAAATGCTACTCTCTAATACGATTCATAAATGCACATCTCTGCCATATGTATTTTTTGCTATATCTTCTCTATATGTATCTTTGGCTTTTTGAAAAGTTCCCCGTTATGTTATGTTGGAATAAAAGCGAAACAACATAAACAAAGTAAGGTTTTCTCAAGGCTGTACCGAAGATTTCCTTATAAGATATTTGCTTCGCATAAATGTATATTGTAATGTACGCATGTGTGGCTGAATGTATGTATATGTATATCTACATATGGATGCATACATGTAGGTCGCATTGCAAGTATGTATGAATGGATGATTATGTCTATGCACCAACGAATAAACGCTCACATACGATCACGCGCCTGAAGACACAAAAAAATACGTCGACATTGAGGAGTCATAAACAGGCATATTCCTATCCGTATATTCAGACTTGCACGTGGATACGTATATATAAGATAAATGTAAGTCTATCTATCTATCGGTCTGTATGTCTGTCTGTCTGTCTGTCTGTCTGTCTATCTATCTATCTATCTATCTATCTATCTATCTGTCTCTCTGTCGGTCTATGTATGTATGTATGTATGTATGTATCTATCTATCTGTCTATCTATCTATCTATCTACCTGTCTGCCTATCTATCTATCTATCTATCTATCTATCTATCTATCTATCTATCTATCTATCTATCTATCTATCTATCTATCTATCTATCTATCTAACTATCTATCTATCTATCTATCTCTCTGATCTGGACGGATGCTAGTCGCATCGGCTCGCAAGTAAGTTGACCTTTTATATGTCAAAGATTTTGCACTTTTAAAATATTTTTTGTGGAAGAGGTGTATAAGACTATACACTTCGACCCTATTGGGTTTTTGTAATAGGAAGTGGCTCCTTCTGGAGTTTATTTCCAAAAGTTTTTGATTTTTCTCCGGCTTATTTGCCATATTTCGTGAAACAAATATGGCTAGGCCTTCACACGTGGTCGATTTGCCTCTAATAGCAGGCAAGGAGACTGACCAACAAGTCGTTCCACATGAACGAATACAAGACGTAGAGACCAGGAATGCTGCGTTTACTACTACTGCCTTTACCACCTCCACTACCACCATTACGACCGCCACCAACGACAACAAAATCAAAGCCACTACTGCCACCGACATCGCAGCCACCACTACCACCAAGAACAACAATAACAAAAAGAACAACAACAACTCCACTCCTCTTTTGTTCCTTTCACCACAGACAACGAAAGAAGAGAAAGAGAAGAGCATGATCGCCAAACAATTTGCTCAAATACGCCTGAACACCGTAAAAAATTATGAGAAAAATTTCCCGCCACTTCGTAACTCATGTGAAGGTCAGATGAGTACACAAGAAGAAGGTCACCCATCTGCCACAACAACAACACCCACCAGCATCACAACCGCCAACAACAATGCTAATACAACAACAGCTGTCACCTCTGCCATCAACACCAGCGCCACCACCAACAACAACAATAACAAGATCAAAACAAACTTCGCCGAGGCGATAAGGCAAAAAACGACGGTAGTATCTTTTACTGCACGGCAGATAAAAGATACAAAGGCTTTACTTACGAAAGAAAACGACGAGGTACGGATCAACATACCACAAGACATACTAGAAGACACAAACAAAAAGACAATTATTTATAAAATTTTAAACTCAAAAACAAAAAAAAAACAGAAGCAGCAAGCACGGAAAAAATCGAGAAATGCTTGAGATCTGTATGGCCATATAAAGATTATGTAACTTGGGGGCATAAATTTGCCCATGTGCAAGTTATTTTTCAAAGTGAAGAGTTAGCGAAACGATTCTTAACGCTAACTCTTAAGACAGAAGAGTTAACAATGATACCGAGTTACCTTGGTCAGAGGGTAACAAGGGTTATCATAAAAAATATTCCTCCCACGGTAGACACCCTATGGATAACATCAGCCGTATGTGTCGATATGGAGGAAGTTGACATATTACAAATTAGTGTTTCTGAAAAGCAACAGTGGGTGGGTAAACAAATGGAGATCCTCCTCCATATTACCCAGGAGTCACTAAATAAATACCCACCTACATAAAGTTACCATTAACGCAAAGGCTGTATGTAGTGGTGGAAGGCAGACGACCACGCTGTTACATATGTGGCAGTGAAGCTCACTTCCAAAAGGATTGCAGTTCTGCCGGGAAACAACAGCAACAACAACAACAACAGCCACGGGAAAACCAAAAACCCAAAACACCAGCATTATTACCCACACCACCGTATGCACAACTAATCAAGCAGCTATATGCGAAAACGAAAGAACGGCAACAACGAACAAACCAACCCAACCAAACAACACCACCACCTGAGCCAAAAACAGAAACAACACCACCACCAACAACTAAAGACAGACCAACACCAAGAACAACAACCAAGAAGACAACCGCTGAGAACGAAAATAACAAGCAACCAACACCAACAAAAACAGCAACACAACCACTCACACAAAGACACACAGACGCTCACAATTTTCCCCTATCCCCTTCCGATTCCTCAGAACTTTCGTCGAAAGATGAAAGTAATGAGGAATGGCAAATAGCCCAGAAAAGAAGGAGGGAGAGGAGCAAGACAAGAAAAGCAAACACAAATAAAGCAGGGAGATACACAACTCCCGAAAACACTCCAGACACAAACACAAGTACACACAACAACAACACAAGCAACTAAATCCCAAAAGCAAGCACACACACAATGCTCACTGCCATCAACACAAAAAAACTCAGAGTTGATGGAATACATCAACACAAAAAACAAACATAACAAACGAAGACATAAAAAAACCAGCAACCACCCGTACACAACACCGCCAGAACACATCAAAATATTACACATAACACCAACCCTGCACCACACACTAAAATCTATTTTCCCCAAGGTGAAAAAACTATACAGCGATCTACTCGAAGAAAACCCGAAGGAGGAGACACAAAAACTCTCGAACGGGAGGTGACTCTCTTTAAAACCTTAACACTCACATCAAGATTATGTGTAAATGCGCGTGGCTTGGGGTCCCCTTGGAAACAAGGGTACCTCCTAAACGACATAAAGTCACACAAACTAGAAATCATAGCCATAAGCGAGGCCAGACTCCATGATCCGCGTGCCCTAACGTCCATGTTTGGCAGACAGTTTAACATTTATTTTTCTCCCTGTCTGCTGAGAATGGGCGGTAGTGGCACGGCGGTACTCTTTCGCAAGACTATGGATCTCGAAGTAAAGACAGTATTCATAGACCCGGAGGGTAGATTGGTTGTTCTCGATGTCGATGGCAGCGATGGATGTGCTTTTCGACTCATATCAGTATACGCACCACCTTTAACAGGTAGGCCGGATTTCTTTCGACGTCTAGAAATATTCCTAGGAACGTCTCGTCCTTTAATTTTAGTGGGGGGTTGGAATGCTACCTTGGACACGCATCCAGACTATGTGGGCAGGAATAGGAATAGACGGGGATGCAAATGCCTCAAAGACCTGCTCAGACGCTTTCAACTGTCTGACAAGTACCGACTCGATCACCCGAATGCGCCAATGTGGACATGGACAAACCGCATCGGGTCGTCGAGATCGTATCTAGATAGAGTACTGTGTAGGAAAGTAGATAGAGATAGCATAGGGTGTCCACAATTTCACATAGTCAGCTACACGGATCACAAACTTGTGACGTGTACGCTAGACTTAGATAAGACACATAAGCAGGGCCCCGGTTACTGGAAACTAAACACGTCTTTCCCGTCGAGACAGGTTTTCAGAGACCGGATTAGCACGTTAGTAAAGAGGGCTTTGACGGGAGCCATCATCAATAACAAATGGTGGTTTGCCCTCAAGAGAGCAATAAAAGCAGAAGCGGTTAGGTATAGCAAAGCACTAGCCATAGACAGAAACAGAGTAGAGGGTGAGCTAGTTAAGAAGCTAGAAGAGGCAATTAGAAGTGGCATCGCATCCGACGTTTTGGCAGCGAGGTTGGCCCTAGACCAACACTTCAACGCCAAACACGAAGGGTGCGTTGTCAGAGCTAGGATGCGTGCTATAAGAAATGAAAGTGTTGGAGCCGCGCGAGAGGCCCGGGTGGCGGAGGCGCAACAGGGCAACAAAGCCACCATTCGGTCTCTGGTGGACGAACAGGGGCGCGAACTGCTCGAGCCAACCAAAATGTGTGAGGCCTTTCAGCGGCACTTTGCTCGACTGTTTGGAACGAGTGGCGAGCGAGAACGCAGGGTGGACTTCAGTGCCTACCTGCACAGCCTACAACGACTCTCGGCAAGAGAGGCGGAGTGCTGCGAAGGTGCCATCACGGCGGCGGAAGTGAGGGATGCGATGGCGGGATGCTCGAGGGACAAATCTCCGGGTTTGGATGGTCTGCCCTACGAGCTTTACAACTGTATGCCAGACTTGTCTGGAGACGTCTTGGTGGCGGTGTACTGCAACTGGCAGCAAAACGGGAGCATTCCCGGTTTTGTGAGCCGAGGAGCCGTAACGCTGCTGAAGAAAGATCCAAACAAGGGGGACGTCATAGATAACTTTAGGCCCATCACTCTGCTCAATGCAGACCTGAAAATGTTGGCCAAGGTGTTAGCCAAGCGGTTGGCGCTTGTCATAGAGAAACTGATCGGCAAGGCGCAAACGTGCGCCGTGCAGGGCAGGAGCATCCATGACAACCTCCATCTGACGCGCTACATCATAGAGCGGGTAGTTAAGGAACCTGGCATGGGTGGGGCCCTGATCAATTTAGATCAATCGAAAGCTTTCGATAGGGTAGACCATCAATACTTGGAGGCTGTCCTCGTAGCGGCCGGCTTCGGTCCCATTTTCCGTGGCTGGATGGCTGCCCTGTACAGAGGCATCCGTTCGGTAGATCGCGTCAATGGGCATCTATCAAGACCCTTTGACATTGCACGTTCGGTTCGTCAGGGATGCCCCCTCTCGTCGCTTCTGTACGTGTTGACTCTCGAGCCACTACTGCGGAAGCTGGCGACGCTGAGGGGCATCCCGTGAGAGTTGGGATGCGGGACGAGCGTGTCAGCATATGCGGACGACGTCACCGTCATAGTGTCTAGCCAAAAGTACATCGAGCTTGTCGGCGAGACACTGAGAGACTACGAAGCGGTAACGGGAGCGAAAATCAACCGGTATAAGTCAGTGGGCTTGCGGCTCGGCACCTGGAGAAGCAAGCCCATGCCGTCAAGCAGCGCCTCCGTCGTGGGACGTTGGACTGACGGTCCGGCTTAGTTGCTCGGGGTCTGGTTTGGTCCAGACCTCCAAACGGAGAAGAACTGGGACAAGATAACGAGTAGGGTGGCCACTCTAGCCCGGTAATGGGCCGAGAGGAAGCCTTCCCTAAAAGGTCGGGCGGAGGTGGCGAACACGTACATCGCGTCCGTCATCTACTACCGTCTAACCGTCGTTCCTTGTCCCGATCCTACCATCACCAAGCTGGAGCGCATCCGCTTCCGCTTCTTGTGGAAGTGTTCCGATGGTTAGGCGATCCGTTTGCTGGCAACACCCGTTAAAAGAGGACTGGGCATGCCGTGGTCGATGATGTGCGGACACGCGCTGAGACTGCGACATATCTGGCTCTACGTAGACAACGGTGAACAGGTGTGGTCGCCGTTTGTGCGGTGCGCTTTCCCGCAGCTGGTCTCCATGACCGAACTGTAGTCGTGGATCAAGAAGAGGCCGAGGAAGGGCGAATGGCACCGCGATTGTCACGTTGCTCTCCGGCAACTCCAACAACCCGGGTCAACCTTGAGCGACTGCATCACAACTAACGCATTCTATAGTGGATTAGTGGAGGGAAGCTACGACGACGATCTCGGGGTGAACCTGGGCGTCGACGAGGAATACCTGACCCGCCTGTTTAAGACGACCTTCGGGCCGGGACCTATGGACAACTTCCAGAGATCCCTGACCTGGCATTGCTATCGAGAAGCTCTACCCGTTCGGGATAAGCTCTACAGACATGGCTCGAGAAACACGGGGCCGACCTGTCCGAGATGCGGGCGGAGCGACGAAACCGTTCTGCACGCACTCGTACAGTGTCCCACCATTTCCGAGCTGTGGGCTTACGTCGAACAACTGCTATCGCGTGTGGGACGAGTCGGTCTATCAGCCGAGTCTATCGTGAATATTGTCGCGCCTCCTTCTTTTAAACGGGAAGGAAGAGCTATTTTCATCGTACTTGTGGCTATGGCGAAAGAATGTGTATGGTGGACGCGTCTGAAAGGTCTAGAGACAAAGACTTTCCTCTCTGGGCAATCTCTGATCAACTTCTTCAAGTATCATCTGAAGAGGAAGGTGAGAGTAGAAAGGGAAGTCTTGTCTAGTAATGCTTGAAAAAAAGATGGGTGAATGTAGCAAGGATGGCACATGTGAATGACGGAACCACCTTGAGCATAACACTATAAAAGAGTAAAAAAAAAAATCCAGACAAAAAACAAAAAGGCAAAAGAGAGTCACTTACTGTTATAGTTTCTGCAATGACAATATTGACCAAGATTACCGTGGTCTTTTCCGTAGGCTTTTCTTTCCACGGCTAAACCTAAACTGCCCTCCCCTCTTTTTACACGAGAACATTACTGTCATACACGATCCCTATTGATCGCTTTTTTTTGTCTCGATCCCTTTTGATCGAACTCTCCCCCCCCCTTTTTTCCTTCCTACGATCCCTTTTATTCGACACCCACCCCTACTTTTTTCTTCTTCCCCCTCCTAAAAAGAAAAGCTCTACATTGTATTCGTCCCGTCTTTGTTGAGCCCTGTGTGGCTAATAAAAGAAATGTATCTATATCGGTATTTATTTTTCTGCTCAGTTGCAGTAAAATCAATTTTACATTCATCGGATAGGTTACTCGAATTTACTAGAGTACAAATTTATTATTTTTATACAAGAATGCTGTTGAGAGAGAGTTTGAAGTTCAGCGAGCAATGTTATTAAAGTCAGTGTGTGTGTGTGTGTTCGTATAATGTGAGTGGGTGTGTGTGTATGTGCGTGTGTTTGTATACGTACATACATACATATATATGTAGCGTGGCTAGGCGCAGCTCTATGATAAGTAGCTTCCCTCACAACAACATGGTTCCGGGTTATGTCACTTTCAGCAGGTCCTCTACTATAGCCTCGGAGCAACGAAAGCCTTGTGAGTGGATTCGGTAGAGACGGTAATCGGAAGAAGATCGCCGTATATTGCCAGTGCACGATCTCAGGACCGTGCGTTTGCTCTTTCTCATCGCACCCACCCCACCATTGCAGGTTTGCCGGTTTTCCTAACCTACCATCCGTCCACCCAACAACACCAACGCGCCATTCTCCGAGCTTCTGGGGAATCCAAATGTAAGAACTCCAGCAAGCACATTTTCCTCAACTTACACCTTCTCTCCTTCAAATGAGCCCCTAGTCTACGTGTATCCATTTGATGAAAACGTTCGGTCTTAGCATAACTACAGATACCAACCTGACGGTCGTCAATTGCTTGGATGTGTCTCTAGATCTAAATAAGAATATTTAAAAACCTTATAGGAAGCCCAACGACGATAGACTTAGTTACATCAATGTGGGTTCCTGCCATACCCCATAGTGTTTAAAAATTTAGTTAAAAACATTGGTAAAAGAATCTCTAGCCTCTCCTCTGATAGGGACATTTTAAATAAGGTTGCCCCGTTATATAATAAGGCTCTGATACTGGATTTAATGAGGAAATAACCTATACACCTGCCAACAGTCGAGTAAAAAAGAGAAGAAAACATAGGAATAGGAAAATCATCTGGTTCACACACACTACTCAACTGAAGTGACCTTTAATATAGGCAAGTACTTGTTGGCACTGATAGACAGACACTTTCCAGTTAACCATACTTATAGAAAGATCTTCAGCAGCCATAACTTAAAAATGTAATTTTAGAAACATTATCGCACACAACACACAAAAACCGCAATATGAAGCCAGCTTTTCATGCAGAGATAAAAATTTGTGCCCGCTAAATGGAGCTTGCATGTCCGAAACTATCATTTATGAGGCCACCGTGGACTCTATATCCACTAAGGACACAGTTTCAATGAAGAAATACGTGGGCCTCACGGAGAGTAATTTCAAGGCCAGATTCAATAATCACACTTTGAGTTTCAGGCACTGGGACAAAAGGAAAACGACCAAATTATCCAGTCATATATGGTCTTTAAAAGATAAAGGTGTCAGTTACAACATCCATTGGAAGATCTTAGCCAAGTGTAAACCTTACACCAGAGGCAGCGGAAGGTGAGGTCTATGTGATATGGAAAGATGGCTCACCTGGAAGGCAGCTTAGACCCCGCCACATGTCTAAATTCAAAGACTGACGAGGATGCTAAGGTTCGCTGGAAAAGGGACTATAGGCGCAGAAATGGTTGTGTGGTAAGAAGATTGTTTCTGAATCCTGTGGTCCTGGATTAAGTCTCACTGCATCGCACCTTGAGCAAGCGTCTAATAGTATAACCACGGGCTGACCTACGCCTTGTGAGTGGATTGGGGGGACCGAAATTGAAAGAAACCCGCCGTGTACATATACATGTGTGTGTGTGCGTGTGTGCGTGTGTGTGTGTGTGTGTGTGTGTGTTTGCTAAATCTGAGTTCGTTCCCCACCCCAAAATTCGACAGCCACTGCCGGATCGTGTCTTGCGTCTCCGTACATAGCGGTTCGGCAAAAGAAACCGATAGAATACTTAACAGAATTTTAAAGATAGGTACTTCGATCGATACATTAGACTAAATGTCCTTCCAAGTGTTGCTCCACCATAGCCGCAGTCTAATGGCTGAAACAAGTAAAATAGCTAAAAGATATTAATTAAAAAATTATCGCATCATATATGCAACAGAATCAAGACTAAATAGTAATATTCTTTTCAATTACAATAGATTTATTGGAAACACAATTTTCCTGTTAGTGTTAGCCTGTATTCCAATGTATATTTACGTAACATTGTAGTGAAACATAGCAGATTTTGTATTAATAAACAATTACGTTGAGTTAATTTCAATACTAATTTATAATAATTATGAGTGTATTTCTCGGTTATTTTAATTTTATTAACATTAATATTACAGTAAAATTTCTTGTAAGCGAATATTTTGCATTAATTAATCTAACGGACATTCATTTCGCTGTTATATTTCAGCCATCTTCTCAAGATATTAGTGTTTATTTGCATTTAATGTAACAGGTCCATTTTCTGAAATAATCGAATTACTTGTTGTCAGTATGTTTATAAAACGGTTTTAGAAAAGTGTTGTTAATATATTTATGAGGCTATACTGGGAGAATAGCTAACACTTCTTTGGGACTTCCAAGTATGTACAGACCGGACCATCAAACTAAATAAACCAGATATTGTCATGAAACACCATAACAATAAAGTCTGTTTATAGATTGAAATGGGCATATTTTGTGACCATCATATCTCGGCAAATAATTTGATAATCTGAAAAAAATATAATGACTTGCTAATCAACGGTTATATTACCAGTGATTGTAGGGGCACTTATCAGGAATAAGAGCGAACCTAAGACCAACCAAAATAATAATAATAATAATAATAATAATAATAATAATAATAATAATAATAATAATAAAAAATCAATAAATAAATAAATAATAATAACAGGAAGTACGTACTTTAAGCTTGTTACACGAAATGTACGAAAACCTACACTTGCAAAATCATTTAACACCAGTATTGAACGAACCGGTACCCTACAAAAATTGATGACCATCAAAATCAAGGGCCGGACGTTATTCCTCATGTTCCGTAAATATAATCAAAAAAGCATAAATGGACACGCGATGAATATATTTCAATCCTGTACGTTTATTTTACAGCAGTGCTCTACCCACAGAGCGAAAACAAAACAATACATACAAAATCTGGAAGAAAGAAACCTAGATAAAGTTTTGGATACGACACTGAACCCTAATAAACTAGCTAATATATTATCAAAATAATAAAACATCAGAAATAGAAATAGGACTTTTAAAATGAAAAATACATCGGTAAAACTTAGATATTAACCACACAGCAATGCCGAAAAATATCATAAGCACTGGGACTGTAAAATACGAAGAGAGACATAATATGTGCAACAAAAACGAAGTAAAAAACGTAAGACGACAAACACAGCGCAGATCTTAAGGAATGTATTATCTGTCTGAGAGCCTTGTTGTGACTTGACAGATGACTAAAGAATCCGGTGCATTTTTACCGACATTTGTTACGAAGGAATAATAATAATAATAATAATAATAATAATAATAATAATAATAATAATAATAATAATAATAATAATAATTGACATGATATATGCGGCAGCCACTGCAGCCACAAAAGAAGCAGGATACTCACTCAAACCCATCCGAACAGGAGTTCTACCACCCAAACAGACCTTGTGGATAAATAACATCCAGAACAAAATTAAAAAAAAGAGAAAAACGAAATTAGTAAACAATCAACACTACTAAGTAACAAGAAGAAAACAAAAATACTGTACAAATACAGCATTACAGAAAAAGACTTACCTGAGGCAAAAGAAAAACTAAAGCAAGACATCCTTGCCAAAACACAGAGGATCCGCCGGTATGAGAAACGCCAACGTTTCTTTGAACAAAACAAACAGTTCAAATCCAACCCCAAAAAACTCTACCAAGAACTGGGTAAAAATAAAATAGACATTACTTCAGCACCAACAGCAGAAGAACTAGAGAAATTCTGGAAACAAATATGGTCGGTGAAGCAACAACCCCAAAAAAGGACCATTAAAACAACGAACTTAGCACCTGAGCAACTCTGGGCCCCTATAACAACTGAAGAGGTCACCCAGACACTGCAAAGACTAAGCAACTGGAAAGCACCTGGACACGACAAGATCCCCAATTTCTGGTTAAAACACCTGCCAGCAATGCATAAAAAGCTGGCAGAAAACTTTAACAACATAATAGCAGATCCAGAAACAATGCCTGAATGGCTCACAAAAGGGAAAACCATCTTAATCCCCAAATCCACGGAAACGGAGAAACCACAAAACTATAGACCTATAACCTGTCTCCCTACGATCTACAAAGCCTTTACTGCAATAATATCGCAGAGATTGAGTAAACACCTGGAAAATAACAACCTGTTTCCAGAAGAGCAGAAGGGATGCTGCAAGGGCTCACACGGCTGTAAAGATCAATTATTGATCAATAAAGCCATAACTGAAGACAGCCGCAGAAAGAAGAAAGGCCACAGTATGGCCTGGGTGGACTACCAAAATGCTTTCGACAGTGTTCCCCACACGTGGATTCTGGAAACACTAGCCATAAACAAGGTGGCACCAATTATCATAAAATACATAGAGCACTCAATGAACAAATGGCAGACAGTGCTACAGCTCCAAACAAAAGAGGGACTTGTGAAAACGAAAGCCATCCCCATTAGAAGAGGAATATTCCAGGGAGACACGCTCTCTCCACTCCTGTTCTGCCTGGCACTCACACCTTTAACAGAATTGCTAAATAGAACTGGATGCGGTTACAAATGCTATGGAAAAACAGTCAGCCACCTTCTATAAATGGATGACCTAAAATTATATGCAAAAAACGACAAAGAGCTAGAAACACTACTACAGACAGTACACGGCTTTACCAAGGAAATAGAAATGAAATTCGGATTAGAAAAATGTGCCAAAGCAACCCTGAAAAGAGGAAAATTAGTTAAAAGTAGCAATATAACACTAGATAAAGCCAATGAAATAAGAGAACTAGACGAAAGCCAACCATATAAGTATTTAGGAGTCAATGAACTAGATAGGATACAACATACACAAATGAAAGAAAAAATAAAGAAAGAGTACTATAGACGAGTTAGATCAATACTAAAAACAGAGCTCAATGCTAAAAACCAGATAATGGGTATCAACACTTTAGCTGTCCCAGTTATAAGCTACAGCTACAACATCCTTAACTGGACACTAAACGAACTATGTAAAATAGACAGGAAAACAAGAAAAATAATGACAGGATATAGGATGCACCACCCAAAATCTGACATAGAAAGGCTATATATACAACGCACAGAAGGTGGCAGGGGTCTTATACAGCTAGAAAACTATTATAAAATAACCACCATAGGACTGCAAAAATACCTACTCCAGAAGCAAGAGAAACTAATACAAATAGCCACAAAACACGAGCAAAACAAAAAACTGTTTTCAGTATTTAAGGAAGCTGACAAATACAAACAAGAAATCAATCTACCTAACAAATACGAAGAAGAAGAAGAAACAACAAAAGCTATAAAACAAATGAAATCCAAACTAAAACTAGAACAGCAACGGACCATGATAAAACGATGGCAAGAAAAGCCCCTACATGGTAAATACTGGGCTAAACTAAATGCGAAAGAAATAGACAGAGAAAAATCCCAGCAATGGCTGAGAAGCTCAGGACTCAAAGCAGAGCCTGAAGGATTTTTAATTGCTGCACAAGACCAAAGCCTCCCCACCAGAAATTACCAAAAACACATAATGAAAAGAAATATAACAAGTAACTGTAGAATATGTGGAGATCGACAAGAAACAATAAATCATATTATCTCTGGCTGCCCAGTCCTGGCTAAGAAGGAATATATTCACAGACACGACAGAGCTGGGACCTATATACACTGGAAGCTATGCCAACATTATGGAATAGCAACAGAAAAAAGATGGTATAAACACACGCCAGAAAAGGTCACAGAAAACGAGAAAGCAACCATACTCTGGGATATGCCAATACACACAGATAGAGAAATTAAGGCAAATAGACCAGATATAGTTGTCAAAGATCATGAAGAAAAAAAATGCTTTCTAATTGATGTATCAATACCAGCAGATGAAAACGTTTCTCTAAAAGAAATGGAAAAACTTTCAAAATACAAAGACCTGGAAATAGAGATAACTCGAATGTGGAATCTAAAAACAGAGACAATTCCTATCATAGTAGGTGCCTTAGGTATAATAAAAAAATATTCAGACAAATACATAACAAAAACACCAGGACTTACAAATATATATAACATACAGAAAATTGCACTACTGGGTACTGCACACATTCTACGCAAAACACTTTCAATACAGTAAACATAAGAGCACCACAGCAAACCACAGCACATACCCAAGGCGCACAGAGCTGCGCTCGGTAGTGAAGTGAAAGCACGTTATAAAAATATAAAAATAAAACTACTGAATAATGATAATAATAATAATAATATTGGGTTACGGAACTAACCGATCACATGGAGCTCAGTGTTTCACTGGTACTCAATTTATCAGTCCCGAAACTATAAAAGGCAACAAGCATTGCTACGATCTCTTGTCTCATATAGGCACAATGTCAAATTATATTCACTACGCTGAAGAGCAGATACGATGTTTGCGTCAGAGGATACACTTTTGGAATTTAAATCAATACTAAATAATATGAACTGTAACATTCAAGTCACATTGGAATATATATATATATAAAAACAGATCTCTCTCCTGGCTCTCATAATAAAAAAAAAAATGTCAATAAACAAATTATAACTGACAGTAATCATAAACCAACGGGCCCGAAATAATATCTTCTGTTTAGCTCATGCTACCAGAAACACATCAAAAGAAATATCCCCTTTAATTTAGCAAAAAGAATTTGCACAATAGTGTCTGAAATACTGGGGACCTTCAACTTTAAGACCTCAGAACAATATTAACTGAAAGACAATATCCACCCTCATTTATAGTCGATGGAATTAAACGTGCTAAGAAATAAGACATTAAAACATTAAGGGCAATAAAACGTAACACCACATCTCATCTCAAACCACTACTGCATATACTAACTCATAACCCTAGAAACAAAGAGGCTTACAAGACTATTGTACAAAATCTATCTATTCTAACTAGAGATCCAAAAATGAACAACATTCTGAAAACACATGGATTCATCAAATGAAAAAGACAACACAATTCGCTAAAAAAGCTTCTAACAAATGCAAAGCTTTTGCACAACAAACACGAAGCAAATGGTTAAAAAATATGGACAACCAAAATGTGGAACAACCTACTGGAAGGCTCGGAATTCTTATTCAGACAAAGACAGAGGTTCACAATTAAACCCAACCCCGCTTGTGCTTCTGAGAATCTAAATAATGTTACAACTTGCTCATGTTGTAGACATAAATATATAGGACAGAAAAGTACTGAAACGGAGAATCGCACTACATAAGGAACAGATACAGTTCCCGCAATAAAGACAGATGCCTTTGAGTGAACAGATAGTGAGATGTGCAGGTAATATCCAACCAAACTTCACAGTGCAAACTACTAGTGCAGAGAAACAATTACTATACAAAAACGTTCAACTACAGAAAATTTGTTCATCGAAAAATACAAATATTACGTAGAAGAATGTCTGTGTGGTTGAGAAGTTTGCTTACTAACCCCATGGTGCACGTTCAGTCCTTCTGTATGGTACGTTGGGCAAGTGTTTTCTACTATAGCGTAACGTCAACCACAGGCATGTGGCTGGATTTGGTAAGTGAAAACTGCAGCATTGTTCATCAGAAAATGACCAAATAACATTTTTGGAAAGAAGAGTTGTTTGCTTCATACACGTCGTGTGCCGACTCTGCCAGGAAGGAAAGAACAAATAATACAATGTAGCTGTAGGGCAGAACACTCGGGCAGTGCCAGGGTGTATATATTATATGTATATAGGTATCTGTGGTTGGCGTTGCGCTATAGTAGAAAACATAATAGAAAACATTTGTGCGTTTATATCTATTTCAAGTTATTGTGTCCCCAATATGTCCCAAAGTCTGAAGTTCATCGAGTAGATATGTATAAAGTAAATGCCAGTTTGAAATATGTACGCAGGTCAATATGAGCAATTAAACGTTTGAAAGATTAAACCCAGTAAAATAACATTTAATGACTTAATGGGTTCAAATTTTTGGTAATGGGTTGGTACCCACAAGATAATGTGTTCGAAACTTCGCATTGAACATCCAATCTATATGATAACACTCAGTGTCCTTGACTTCTAACAATTAATTATTGTAATTTGAAACTGAATGATTAGTAGTAAGTAAAATGTCCAGATTTGTTTAAAAATTATTGTGCAAAATATTCTGAGACAATGTATTTTCTCATCAAAGCAAAGCACACACACACACACACACACACACACACACACACACACACACACACACACACACACACACACCCACATGTGTCTCTCTGATAACTTGAGCTACTACAAATAGTAACCAAATCTCTCTTTCGTCTAAAGAAGCACACGGGTTTGCATTATTTGAAGAAGTAAAAAAATAACTCTGCGATGAGTCTTTTGTTGCATGAAAATCAACTTTGTACCCAACAAATCACAGACAAACATACTTCAATTTAAAATATTATCTACTAAATAATATGAATAGAGTTGACAGGATAACTTCAAAGTCTCATTCCATGGTAGAACTCATTTTATTTTAGATATTTTTTTATTATGCTCTAAGACATAAAGATTATTCAGGCAGAACTGCCTCCCTTAGCTGAAGACTTCAAAATGTTTAGACTCGACCCCGTTTCCGAGGTTATTTTTATATTAAAATAAGAGTTGCTGCCCTAAACCCATATTTTGTATGGTAGCCGAATTATTACTGAATTTTTTGATACCTCATACGTCAAAATCGGCCAAGTAGTTTTCGAATCCATAAGGAACATACGCCCGCACACACACACACACACACACACACACACACGCACACACGCACACACACACTCTGTTTTATTATATACGATATATACATATGCATAGATGTGCGGGTTTGTGTCTGTATGGGTGTTGGTGTGCGCGCGCGCGAGTGCGTACATTTATATAGAGATAAAGATATTATGACTTAGTGAAATACTTTTCTTAACAATGGTGATATGTTATGTGCACGCCGTTAGCATAAAGCTTGTATATTACGTTGGAAGACACACGCATGTATGTAATATCAGAGGAAATAATTGGATAAATGAACTTAAACTACGAATCATTTACCACTTGCATTTAGTAACGATTGATAATTCAGACGTTACAAAAATAACTAATAAGCTTAACACTTTGAATTCCAAAGCAGGTGTGTTTTACTTTCTTCAATGCTCAAAGTATACTTAATAAAAGTGTTTTCTACGTTGTCATTTTTATATCTGAACTATATTCAACATAGAGTTTTTGAAAGGGGATCTTGCAACTTTCGAAGTAATGATTAAATAACAGTTTGCATTACGCTTACTTGCATGTAATTACATGACTTGTAACAATATATTGAGTACTTGCAACTTCATCGCAGTATGCTGCCATCAGATAGCGTGGTGAACTGGTAGGATGGTTAACATGCAGGGCAAAATGCTTAGCGACATTTTGTCAATCTTTACGTTCTGAGTTCAAATTCCGCTGAAGATGACACTGCTTTTCCTTTTTCGTGGTCAATAAAATAAACTTTAGTCAAACACGGGATAAATTGTTATCAACGTACCTCTCCCTTCAAAATTACTGTCCATGTGTCACAATTATTAAACTAATATGATACTAACAGACAAGAAATGAAAATGATCTCTTAAATTGCCCTAGTTAATTAGACCGACTAATTTTCTACTATTATCATATATTTTAAAATTCCTTTCCGAAATTAAATTCATTCAAATAGAAAATAACGGCTTTTTTTTTTTTTCGTTTTCAAACTCTTTCATCGCTAGCGTAAGTTGTGTTGATCATTGCCTCTGCTACTTTGTAATTTTTTAATGATTTTTTAACGGTATGTTTTAGCCATATTCGAAACGAATAATTATAAAATACGGGATGTTTTGGCATCTATTTTTAAAAGCTTGTTTATAATACTCTTGGTATATTTTCTCTTTAATTATTATGTGATAATCTTCAATTATGCCCAAATAACAATAAAAGTGTTTTTTAACAATAATTTTCCAAAATACATGAAATCAATTTTGTAAGGCAACTTCTAATTCTAAACCGCTAACTTCAACTGTTGATAAAAAAAAATAGCCGATTTCATATATATATAATAATGAAGTTTTTCCGCAATTCTAAATCATGTAGAATATTGTGCATTAAACTTCTCTACACAAAGAAACATACATTTGTTAAAAATTAAGCCATACGTCTTCTCATCTTGTTTGCTTTCTCCGTCTCAACTCATCCTTTATTTAACCTATCAAATCTATGATTTTTTAATTCTCCATCGTTCGTATTACTTCTAGTACAATGCAAACAATTAATTCGGCAAAAATTGACATGCATGTACAGTCTATCATTAAAAGCAGTTTGCTTAGATCATTTCCAAGTAAATTAGAATAATAATGTTTTTGTATGTATGCATGTACGTATGCCTTCTCTATTTTTTAGTTATTTTAAATCTTCCACATGTACGTATGTGTATGCTTTGTGTTTTTTTTTCTGTATGCATACTCAGTAGCTGGTTTGCTGCTCTAACCAAATATATTGAAATATTTCCATCAATGCCTTCATATTTGGAAATGATTTAACTGACGCAGGCTTATGTTATGCGTGCAATGCCTATATATTACGCAACCATGCGAAATATTTGGTTTGACTTACACACACGCACAGCACATACACACACGTGCGCGCGCACACACAGGTACACACACTTGTTGTGTCTTGGGAGAAGCATTACGCCAATAATGATATGATACGCGCAGGTTTAATTTCTCTTCTTTATCATTAGCCAGTTCGTTAATTATCTAAACAACTAAATAATCGATTGTTTGTCCCTGGAAGTTCTTTCGTTGTTATTTGCAACATTTTCAGTATTCAGTGTCTCTCTACTGGCTCTCAGGCAGGATTGCAAGCTAAATAAAAAACATCTATCTATCTATCTATCTATCTATCTATCTATCTATCTATCTATCTATCTATCTATCTATCTCTATAAACATGTACTAATGTTAAAGTTACGCTATTTTAATTGAATTATCTATAACGTCGTTTGGAGAGCGAGAGAAATGCATGTTTTGGAATACACCTTGAATTGTCCACAACGCGGTTATCTTTATACCTATATTTAAAACATTTAAATGTTACAGGGGAAAAAAGCCAATCCTCTTAAGCTACGTGTTAGATTTTCTATTAAGGTTTTCCACCCAATTGATCTTTATTATTAGAAGAATACATGAGAAAGCGTTTGCAGTGGGGAACGATTCTGACAGCAAGTAGTATAAATTCTAAATATATTTCAATCTTATTCTATCTCCTGAGCCTATAGTTTGCCTAATCCTTATATTGGATCTTAAAATAACAGAGTATGAAGAATTTAATCGCAAGTTAAAACAATCTAATTATGTCATTCTACATACTTCCAAGTTACAGACAAATTAACGTGTCAGAGATAAACACAAAGGTAGGTAGAGTCCTATTTTCAGAAATTGCACAAATAAATAGGCAAAAATATTTGATGTCTCAGCATGTTATTTGATACAGAGTCAAAAGACATATTTGATATATATATATATATATATATATATATATATATATATATATATATATATATATATATATATATATATATATATTACGGAGATGCACTTGCATAGCAAGTGACCTGATCTGAGATCGTGTGCTGGAACGAAAACAATTGCAGCGTGGAAGGTGTTTATAAGCCACTTAAAATAACACACAAAATCCGTTAGATTCACTTCAACATTTAAATTTAATTTGTCAAAATATTTTCGTCGCTTTGAGACCGCGACCTGTTCACTGACAAAATGTTGTGCTGCATGTGAGAAAGTAATCGTTAGTTCATGATATATATGTACATGTGTATGTATGTATGTATGTATGTATGTATGTATGTATGTATGTATGTATGTATGTATGTATGTGCGTGTACATGTGTGCGCGTATGCATCTGTGTACATGCGTATGCATGTGTGCATGCCTATACACATGTATGTATATATGTATATATGTATGTATGTGAGTATGCGCGTATGTATTTATGGATGTACGTGAGTAATAGGGTAAGTGTGTAGACGTGTTTGTGTGTGTGTATGTGTGTGTGTGTGTGTGTGTGTATATGTATGTACATGTGAATGTATGTTTATGTACTGATACGTGCGTCAGTTCAAGTTGTATACATGACAGTTACTTTGTTGAAGGTTGTATATACGCACATATATACATATGCATATACACATATGTAAACACACACACATTATTAATTATTATTAATAATTATTAATTGTGCAGTATGTTCTACAAACCTACACGTGAACTGCAAAACCAAGAACACTGTATACCAAATTAAGTGCCAAGAAGGAGCTTGCGCGACTAACCCAGAGTCATACATTGGTGAAACTTCTAGGAGTATCAATGATTGGTTCAAAGAACACCTGGACAACTACATTGAAAAGAAACCTAACTCCATCTTCTATCAGCATGCTGTAGACTTCCACAAGGGCTCCTTAGGGAGTCTTAAATTAAACATCTTGTCCAAACATCCCACTGATGCAATGCTGAGACAGGTCACTGAAGATGTCTGTATAGAAGAGTACAAACCCTCTCTCAACCGTAAATCCGAGTGGGGTAACATCCAGATTCCACACGGGAGTACACCTCTATAGTCACCCTTCTTTCTCTTTTACACGTGGAATTCCTTTCCATACATACATGTTGAGATGCATAATACATACATATATGTTATTATATATAACCGTATGAGCGTATATAGTTTGATATGTGTGTGCGTGTGTGTAGATGTACGTGTGTGTGCACATGTATGTATGTGTTGTGCGTTGTGCGTTGTGTATGTGTTGTGACTGTGAGTGTGTGCATGCATGGGCGTATGAGTATGTGTAGATATGAGTGTGTGTAGATACATCTATGTGTGGTATGTTTATGGAGAGAAAAAAAAGAAATATTTGAATTTTAACCGTTATCCTTGTATTAGTGTCATACATATTTGTATATATGTATGTGTGTATGTGTGTGTGTGTATATATATGTATAGGTGTAGTCATGGTTAAGCGTATATACGTGTATACTTTAAGACATGTATATTTGTGAGCGTGTGTGAGTGTCAATATGATCGTGTATACTTATTTATATATGTATAAGTAAGGTTATATATGTACATATATGTATCTAAGACGTTGTATCAATTCACCGTTAGACGATGGTGAGAGAGGCAAAGGCACACACACAAATATATGTGTGTGCGTGTTTACATATGTGTATATGCATATGTATATATGTGCGTATATACAACCTTCAATAAAGTAACTGTCATGTATACAACTTGAACTGACGCACATATCAGTACATAAACATACATTCACATGTAAATACATATACACACACACACACACACACGCACACACAAAGACGTCTACACACTTACCCTAGTACTCACGTACACCCATAAGTACATACGTGCATACTCACATACATACATATATACATACATGTGTATAGGCATGCACACATGCATACACATGTACACAGATGCATACGCGCACCCATGTACACGCACATACATACATACATACATACATACATACATACATACATACACATGTACATATATATCATGAACTAACGATTACTTTCTCAGATGCAGCACAGAATTTTGTCAGTTAACAGGTCGCGGTCTCAAAGCGACGAAAATATTTTGACAAATTAAATTTAAACGTTGAAGTGAATCTAACGGATTTTGTGTGTTATTTTAAATGGCTTATAAACACCTTCCACGCTGCAATTATATATATATATATATATATATATATATATATATATATATATATATATATAGGGATACCATATAAAAACGAGAAGACATTGTACTTTGTTTCCTGAAATATTTGTAAATGAGAGCCATATTTTACTTTTCTCCGAAACTATACTGCATATATTCTACTTCATATTCATTTGCTTTTGTCAGTGAATGACTCCCAAATTCAGTATTTCCATTACTAATCAGTAAATACTGCCATGAGAAGCAGATGGTTTCAAACAATTTCACTGAGAAATCATTATTCTCTCTCTCTCTCCCTTGTTATTATTTCTTTCTCTCTCTCTCTCTCTGTCTCTCTTTCTCTCTCTCTCTCACACACACACTCCCATACTCATAATACACATACAAAGATCACATTCAGAAGCAACAACGCAAAGCAAACGTGGGTGCATACACATGCACACACACAGAAACACACACACAAATGTATATATATATATATATATAAAGATACTGACACGCACCCAACACACAAAGACATATACGCACGCAAGCACGTGCGCACACACGCATATACACACATATATACATGCGCACATATATACGATCTCCAGAAGCTTTGAATATTTGCAAGTAAAACATTTATTAATTTCGAAGAACAAAACTATAATATCCTTTCACTTCAATGCACTTTTGGCGATATACCCACTTCATCAAATCCCATTGAATTTCTCCATAATGGAGGTGACCATAACCCTCGTTACAGCCTTCTTCATTCTCTGAATGTCTTCAAAGTGACTGTCCCTTAGATTTTCGTTCAATTCGTGGAACAACCAAAAGACAAAGGGAACAATATCAGGACTGTAAGGAGGTTGAGTTACTGTTTTGATGTCCATCACTATCAAGAACTTGGTTACTAGAATGGGAATGTCAGCTGAACCTTTCCGGTGCAATTGCCAACCACCCGAATAGAAGAGTTCTTTCGCAATGACAGTTCATTCTGAAGTCCACTAAGAGCCCCACAAAGTACTCAGGTGACCTTCTGGTCAGACAGAGGTCAGCCAGTGGATATAAATTATGCTCTGGTTTTCGAAAAAGGCACCAATCAGGAACTTCAAGAAGGACTGGGTTTTCTCTGGATTTGGTGTATCTTAGGGATCCAAGCTGCTTCCATTGGGTACCTTCTCTCTCTCACTCTCTCTTGGTTTTCAAATATAACAGTAGATCCAGCTTTCTTCTCATATCATCAAAAGTTCAAGTACTCTTGGAATGGATGTCATTGGTCAGTAATGTCACTTTTCGTCAATGAGCACCCTGGACACAAACTTTGCGCAAATTTTGTGCGTGCTCAAACCTTCATAAATAATTCTATGCACAACTTCCACACGAACTCTACCCTGTACGCTTATTGTGTTTAGATGAAGACATGCGATAGTCTTCATGCAGTAAATTGCGAATGTACTGAACCCGCTCTAATGTTCTGATAACACTCTGCTTCGAACATATGTCATCATCATTCACCTCCTCTTTACCGTCTTTGAAACATTCATGTCACCGCAAAACATGCTGGACTCAAGTGAATCCACAAACGTCTCCAATTTTCTGCGGACCCAGTTAGTTCTAGCCATCAAAGTTTAGTAGGTAGTATTCAAAGCGCTATTACACCCGACTCATTTTCTGTGGAAAATAAAGTTGACAGGTCTGCTTATTACATGCATATTAATTATATACTAACATTACAATAATCTAGGACAATTATAATTATCTCACCGTAACAAGTCTAAAAACGTCTGCTAATGCACTTTGCCTATTGAGACGGAGAGGAGTGAATGTTAGAGATATTGAAACGAAAGAGTCGGATAATCGACAGTGTCTGAGAAACTCAGATTTTCTTATGTATATACGTCCATGAGAAGAATTGTGGGATTTCAACATAAACAAATATTACTTGAATGCTTGTATTGCAATACAAACATGTTTCACTGAAATAGTATATCTGAAAATACTGAGAAACATTTTACACCGATAAATCTTCTGGTAATCAATATTTTAAGTGTTTAACATGTTAACGATTTTGCTAGCTTCAGGACACGTCCGCTTATGAGACGTTGATGTGTATGAGAGAATGGCACTTTCAAGTAAAATCTAAATATATAACGCCTTTTTGTCATGGAATTTGAAGCAGAACGTGGCGGGAGGGGATGATAATTTTTGCAAAATTTCAGAGTCGATGAGATTAAAACCTCACATCTGTTAGAAACGTTACATCTGTCGGAATCTTAAGAAGAATATATTTTAATTCGATTTCGCAATGTTATATTGCAGTGTGATATCATGCGCTGAAGAATTAACCAGCCTTGATATACTTCCTTCGCAAAGTGCATCTTAATTATGCCGGAGCATGACGAGTGACACTAATCTATACTGGGGATAATTAGGTATGTGCTACGCTGATTTGAGAGAACTTAGAATTTATGAAATTGAGGACCTGATTTCTAATTTGAGGACATGATTTCTAACGTGGTACTAATTTGGAGCGGTGACACACGTGATGTAGCTATTTCAATATTCGTTTTGATGGTATTCACAGTAATTCAATATTTTAGTGTA
>NC_142930.1:42403699-42408699 GCF_046866305.1 Octopus bimaculoides | reverse complement strand
TTCCTTTAACTTGAAAATACCCTTTTCCCATAATTGAGGTGATTTCATGGCAAATAAGTTGAAAGGTAAGCTACTATAAATCGGCACGAACTTTCCAGACAATCCAATATCTGTTAATGCAATCGAAACAATTATTGGATTTTTAAGGTGTTATCGAAAACAAAGATATAATTTTCTTCGTACATATTAATTGTTGTTAATACTCTGAATTTCTTGATATCTGCATAGGGATTTTTGAATTTATATGTCATACGTGAGAATTTACCTACGATTTGTATTCTACATGCATTTACTGGTATCTGCTTGTTGGAACTTTAAACTTATTCCTTTATACTGAGTGCTTGCTTGATACCTTCCAGGATTTTGGGGCTCTTGGTAAATTTCACAATGGCTAAAATTCATTACAGTAAATCAAACAAAGGTAAATTGTACTACAGTAAATTTCACTATAGCTAAAATTCCTTTTGGCAAATTCCACAAAGGTAAATTCCGGCAGAATAAATGTCATTATAAGTAATATGAATACATTTTAGATCACATTTTATTCACATCTTTGCATAAAAACGATGGTGACCACATAAAAAAGTTATGAAAAACAGTTTAATATATTTGAAGAAAATTATTTAATGACAAATTGCGTGCAATATTTCTTAAAAACTGCAGAGATTTTTGAGATCGATAATTCATTACTAGCTTCTTTAGTCGAGCATAAATTATTTGATAGGATTGGATTTTTTTCGTCGGATCCCCATGTCGAATGTGCGCCTTCTCCAGTCATAGAGGCAGTGCAAAGTTTCCGCAAATTTGGATGTGTGGATGTTATCGATCAACGCAAAGCATTGTGGAACCCTTCTACCGGAATTATTTGTTCTTGGTAAGTTATTTAAAACTCGGTCGCGTGTATTCCAGAACTGAATAGGAAACTGTGGGGTTTCTCTTCGTCGACGAAGACCGCGTACCCTTACAGCCCCAATGTATGAATTCTCAAAATAAATGATAAACTCAGAAGGGATGCTTTCATCATCAGACAAATCTTCAAATACATTGACACGGTTTCATGGCTAAACAATTCTAAAGCGCAAAAATACTTAATTTTAAGCTGAAAACTTGCATTCGTGTTGTATCATCTACTCTCACCAAGTGCACATATATTCCACCAAATAGATTGTACAAGATAAAAAACACACAACTACTTCTAATACCGAGAAAAATGAGTTACAAAGAGCTTTGCCCTTAAATCCCGCACAGCAGACAGGATATGATATGAGACTCCTTCTTTGTCAAGGAGTAAGGCAAATAAACTGGGCGCACATGACCCTCGAAACATTATATGTAGCTTGAAAAGCTAACACTACAAACTAGGAGATACGTTAAAAGCCCCATCACCGGCCCAATTTTCAGAGCTTTCTAGATCATACAAGCCCTTTTCTGGGGGAAAAAAAACTAAAATTCTGTCTGAGTCATCAATGCAATTGTCAAAGAACAAAAACAAATACCCATTTTCTAAGCATTTTACTGCATCAGGAATATCAAGCCCTGAACAAGATAGAAATGCTAGAATTCCTAACGCATGCTGCCTCCAGTTACGTATGTTACGTGAAAGTTTAGGAATAGTTTGCAAAAATGACGTGTTTCCTCACCGAGATTTTGTACAGTAGTAGCTATTACTTCCTCTGAAGATACTGTGTCCGTTCTCATTACTTCACATTTCATTAAATTAACTGCCTTCCGAGCTTTAACGTGTGCACTGCTTGCTGAGTGATTATGGGAGCCCGTTGAAAAAAAAAAACTTCTGTTATACTGGAGTTGAAAGTTGTATGTATTCTAGCCTAGCAATCTTTGTAAAAACGTTCACAACGGCAATATTGTTTTGTTTTGCTAATGTTAACGCCATGTGTTTCGTATATATGATTCTCTTCGTCGCAAAGCTTACGTTTGTCCTTCTCTGATGTCATAAATTTTGCCATGGTTGAAAGTTTCAAAGTTCAAATTTAACTTGAATAAAAACAAAATAGCAGTAAGTGAAATTCAGTTTAAGAAATAAGTAAGAATAGAATAAAACTATACTTTAACCAACGACTAATTAGCTGAGAAGTGTGTAACAAGGGCGTATATATATAATTATATATTCAATCCTTTCTGAAAAAAGAAAGTAAAAAGAAAATATAACTTCGGAATGATTTTGCGTTAGACTGAAGATAAGAAGATCTCATTTATGCGATAAATTGCATCATGCGTTTGGAATTATTTGATAGATGATAACGTTCCTTTGACTAGATTTAATGTTATGCAAGAATAAATCCGTTTATGCTTCATGAAATAAATCATTTTACCTATGATATAGCTAACTTTTGAATTACTGTTTGTAACTTGTTCTATAACTATTTTAGCTTCATGATATTTACACAGATTTTTATATCACATAACAAGAATGTCATCCATATTTTTGATGGAACATAAAGTGTTATATAATTATACGTAAAAACCTTTCCTACATACCATAGATGCTTATTATAAGAGATTATATACAATTATACCAATTTCATCGTAAAACGAAATATATAATCGGAGAGGCGACAATCAGCCGCTGATCTTGCAACAATCTAAAGTAGCTGGTTTAAAAATCTCTGAAGGAGATTTACGTAGTAACAGTACTAACGTGCAGCATTTGCTGACACTTTTATAAGGGTGTTCCATGCATACAATGTTACTACATTTCAACCTCAGGATAAGAGCTTTTATAGTTGTTGAACAACACATAATTTGTGTCTATTATACTGCGAGCATGGGAGCGAACCACTCCCCTCCAGATACATCTTCGCGAATTAATTTTCAGTAGGGAATTAATTTCCCCTTGCAAAAGTAGAAAGTGGTGTTCTAATCTGCGTAGTACCATCCAAAATTATATTCAGATAATTTCTCGTTCATAACAATACATAAAGTACACGCGCACACACACACACACACACACATACACACACACACACATACACACACACACACACACATATTTCATGTTGAGAACTTTTTAGGTCTTAATAGACACAAGATGTGATCTATTTCTAGCGCATTAATTGTCCACGTTAGTGGTCGACGTTATTTTTAAAATGTACCTTAATCCCCTGAGATTGCAGATAATATTTCTGAATCTCTTTGATTCTTTAAATGTGCTGGCCCCCTGATAATTAATCGATATTAATTAATATATTAATATATGACTAATTACTAGATCTTATAATAATATTTACCCATTATATATATATATATATATATATATATATATATATATATATATATATATAAGTCAGTAAATAGTGGGGTTGTGTTAACCGCACGTGGAGAAATAATAGGAAAATGTAAAAAAGCCAGAATGCTGAACTGGGAGCATAATTTAATTAAGATTTTTTCTAACCGGTTTTCATTGCGATGAAGCAAATTATCAAGAAGGAGAATGAAAATTTTTTTTTACAAAGAAGTACAAAAAAGTACAAAATGAAGAAAATAATATATAAAACAATAATATATAAACAAAATAAATATAACCATACATTATATTGTCTTTGAGCTTTTGTAGTTCAATAGTAGTTCATGTATAAATTGGTAGGAAAAATAAGGATGCATGAGAGTTGAGTTTTGTTAGGTTTAAAAAAAGGGTTAAAAGTTTGTGTTAAGCAGGAAATGTGGTGTCAAAACAGGAAGTGTGTGTAAGGGGAGACAAGTGTTTTTAGTTAGAGTTATGAACTCTTTTTTTCAAAACAGGAAGTTTGTGTCTGTTCATAGAGAAATAAGGTCACTGAGGGGTGTGTGTGTTAAGAAATGGTTGGAATTTCTCTATGAAAAGATTCTCCTTGTTGATTCTTTCTTGTGTGGATATTCTGTCTTTACATTGATAGAAAGGGAATATAATGAATTTAGGGTTTTTGTTTCTGGCGCAAGAGTCTATGTGGCCACTGAGTGGAATTTGGCGGTATTGAGGGAGGTTTATTTGTTCCTTATGGACAGCTACTCTTCTACGTAATGGGAGGCTCGTCTGTCCGATATAGAAGTGTTGGCAACCTGCGCAAGTAAGGACATAAATGAGGTTACTCGAGGAACAAGAGAAATTGGTTTTAATTTTAAACTTTGTTCCTCGTTTGAAGGTAAATTCAGAGCCTTCAAGTAGGTAAGGGCAGGTGCCACAATTAGGGCGTGCACATTTTTTAACTGATGGGGGTGGAAGTGGTGTATGTAGTTTGGAATTGGTTAATAATGTTTTCAAAGATTTGTGTTGCCTTTTGCATTTAAGGACTTTGTGTGTATTAATGATATTGTTCATTTTCGGGTCTGTGGTGAGTAAGGGGAGGTTTTGTTTAATTGTGGTGAATGCTTCGATGTTATTGGGGTTATGGGTGGAGATGTATGGAAGTATTTTGGGGTTGGGTGTGTTATTATGTTGGTTGGTTTTTAGTGTGTTTTTGTCAAGTTCCTTGGCACGTTTTATTCCAAGATCTATGAGTGTGGAGGGATATTGGCGTTGTAACAGTGTTTTTTTGAGATCTTGTAAGCGTATTTCTCGAGTGGTAGGGTCAGAGACAATGGTGCAAATTCTTTTAGCTAAATTAAAGGGGATATTTATCTTGGTGTGTTTTGGGTGGCATGAGCTAAAAAGGAGGTATTGTTGTGAGTCTGTAGGTTTGTGGTAGATGTCGGTTGTGATTTGGTTATTAGGTGTTTTTATGATTAAGAGATCAAGAAAAGGGAGATGATGTTTGCTGAATTCCATAGTGAATTGAATGTTGGGATGTATGTTATTAAGAATGGATTTGAATTCTAGAAGTTTTTCATAGGGTTCATTCCATATGATGAAACAATCATCCAAATATCTTTTCCAGTTATCCATTAAAAAGATGTGGAAAAGGTGTCCAAATTTCTGACGTGAGGTTTCATATAGTGTTAATTCAAAAATACCCATTATGAGGTTCGCAAGGACTGGTGCAGCTTTAGTACCCATCGCGATACCA
>NC_142930.1:42361199-42398699 GCF_046866305.1 Octopus bimaculoides | reverse complement strand
TGAAAGTATAGCTCGTAGGGCAACCGTTATCATTTCCTGTACTTCTGCGGCTGTTATCGGCATTTCGCATCGTTGCTTCCCATTGCACTGATGTCCATGCTGCGTTCTGGACTGCCATTCCTGCCAAACGGTTGGGGAAGTGATGTTCAAGTACCGCACACATCTGCTCGAGATAAAGTATCTTGCGCCTATTTAACACCACCAAATACCGAATTGTGGAATTGTTGCCATTTCGCGCCTCTGCCACTTGTGTCCATTGAGCGGCTCTTGTTCGCTCGCTTCGGAGAGCACGCGACTTAGTTCTGACAGTACAACCTACATGCTTAGCGTTCAAAAATTGGTTCAGGACCAATCTTGCTTCCAGCAAGTCGGTTGCGATGCCTTTACTAAGCCTCTCTTCTAAGTCTTTCTATCACTAAGCGTTTCTATCACTAATGCCTTACTAAACCGAAATCATTCTTCTATAATTCCTCTGTTGGAGGTAAATCCCAATTTGTTGTAAACGAGTGTCCTCAACATCCGCATAACTGATTAGCTAGTCTGATTTCCCTTATCCTGTTATGGCAGGTGTTACGCATTCCGCTTCCTTAAACGAGTTGCTGTCTATGAAGTCTAAGCCGACATTGCAGATTACAAATTTGTGGTCTGTGTAGCCGACAGTTTTGAAGTGGACAATGTATATTATTCTTTAAACCCCAGATAGGTCTCAGAGAATTTTTGATTTGAGCCTGCGTCTCTCGCTGCAGTCTCCTCGTTTTCATCGCAAAGCCTTTATATATAAACGTTTCTTTTCGTAGTATCTTCTTACACTAAATCTAGTGTGTGAAGAAAGATTGTTCTACCGTTCTTTGTTAACTGCATCTTAGCATGACTTAAAGCTTCTTCTGTCAGCTTGACCTTTACTGATTTATGTGGGCTCGTGCGAAACAGTTACCAATCTACTCAGAAAAAGAAAAGGCGCTGTCGTAGTTTTATTAATGTTTGTAGTAATAGCAGTTGTAGTGGTGGTGTTGGTATTCGGGACAGTTGTGGAGGTTGTGCTTGCGACATTTTAAAATATATCGTGTTCGTTGCTGTTTTTCATGTTGCCGATGTTGTAGGCGTTGTTGCTGCGGCAACTGCCGTCTGTGCTTCATTTTCCAACCACATCAAGTGGTCGAGGGAAAACAATGTCATAGCGGTTGTTCAAACAACCTTTGCTACTCTCAATTCAGGAAGCTATATCGATATTTTTTTTGTTTTAAAATAATATATTTGAAATTTTAAATATCAAAATTCACTTTTAAAGGGTAAATTTCACCAGAGCAGCTCGTGGTGCTTGAAGCGACCTTTGAAATTTAGTTAACAGCTCAATAAAGTTTGGAACACCAACTAATAAACAACAAATGTTAAAGAAAACTTACAGGCTACTAACAGACTCAAATAATGATAATAATATTAATAATAATATTGCCATGAACTGGGAGTGTGAACTTTAGGAATGAGCAAGAGTCTCCATAGAGTGGATGAAATCATTGCCCATATAACGAACGAATGCCCCAAAACACTACAAGTTCTGTCGACACGATCAGGTAGCGAAAGTACTACATTGGAAACTGTGTGAAAAGTAGGGGCAAGAGAGAGGCAAGACCTAATATGAGTGCAAACAGCAGAGAGTGGGGGATTCGGAGACCAGCAAAATCCTCTGGCATTTCCTAATCCAAATAGATCTGGTGCTAGAGCATAACAGACCGGACCTAGTGGTGGTGGACAAGGTGCACCACATATGCTATATAGTTGATGTTGCATGCCCCTTTGCCCACAAATATTCAAGAAGGAAGGCGAAAAGATAGACACATACAACTATTTTAAGTACAAAATATCCTGGGTATGGAAAATAAAGAAGGTGAAGTTAGCGCCAATTATACTTGAGTCCTTGAGAGTAGTATCAGAAGGCATTAAAAGGAATATAAAGGAAATTGGAATATAGTACCCAGGAGAACTATTACAAATAAGTTTTTATTACATCGGGAACGTATTAGATAGCTGCAATACCAGGCAGGGACTCTCATGGCTTCTCATCTTAACTGATTGGAAGTGTTTTCATGTACATTGTTTAGTCTTGGCATAAACGATGGACTAGAGCAAATATTCTGCTCGATACCACATATTTGCTTGTCAGTTGTTTGCTCTTCACCTGTTCAGCATGTTTCTTAGGGTGACGATATGAGCATATCTCATCACGAGCAGAAGTACTGGGGGAGCATCATAGCCATGTGTTGAAGGAAATTCTTTGGGGTTTGCATAATTCACCTTTGACAGCATGGGTGTTTCGTTGAACATAATTCCTCATCACTTAAATATAGAACTGTACAGGTCTAGGGTTACGATTATCCTATATCTGATGGTGATGAGAATTCCTCTCGAAGGCAAGATGCACTTCACACTCATCAGTGCTTACGCACCCACCATGACCTACACTCAGGGGCAGGGAGAGCTGGTCTATCAGAACCTCACCAAAGTGCTTCGGTCAGTTCCTAAAGACGACAAGCTGCTGATACTCGGAGACTTCAATGCCTGTGTAGGCAGAGATGCCCAGCCTTGGCCAGATGTCATCGGACCACATGGTATCGGACATGAAAATACAAACGGTCAACTGCTACTCACCTTCTGCGCTGAACAGAGACTCACCATCACCAATAACCGTGTACCAACTGCCTGACATTCATAAGGTTACCTGGATGCAGCCAAGGTCCAAGCATTGGCACCTGATTGACTATGTGATAACCAGGCACCGTGACATCCAGGATGTTCGCATCACTAGGGCAATGAGTGGACCTGATTGCTGGACAGATCCCCTGCTGTTGAGGTGCAGGCTGTCCTTTTCCATTGTCAGCAGACACAGACGCCAGAAAGCTGATGTTAAAAATGAACTGGACGTCCAGAAACTCAATGAACCCAAAACAAAAGCGACCCTCATTTCCAACCTTGTGAACCAGCTTGAACATCTGCCAGCTCAGGGAAACCTTGAGAATGCTTGGGCTAACTTCCGGGATACAGAGTATCACTCGGCCAGCCTTACCGTTGGCCACACAAAACGGAAACACCAAGACTGGTTTGGCAACGGCAAGATCACCACCCTCCTCAAGGATAAGAAAGACGCCTTCACAGACTGTCTCAACGACAAAGACTCTCAAACCAAACAAGGCAGCCTCAAGAACACCAGAGGAAAGGTGAAGACTGAGCTGCGACAGATGAAAATAGCTAGTGGGAAAACAAGGCTGCAGAACTACAGCAGTATGCAGATTAGCACAATTTCAAGAAATTCTTTGTCGGCCTGAAAGACGTGCATTGCCCCACGCTAAATGCAATTGCAACTGTGTGCTCTGCCCATGGAACCCTGCTTACTGAGAAGAGCGACATGATACAGCGCTGGAGCGAACACTTCAGTCAGCTGCTAGACAGACATTCCCAGATTTACCAGCAGGCCATCTAAGACATGCCACAGCGCCCAGTCCTGGTGTCGCATGATGACCCCTTAACACAAGCAGAAATTCAGAAGGCCATGACGCAACTACATGTGGGGAAAGCATCTGGACTTGACGGAATGCACCCGAAGATCTTCAAAGAGGGAGGTGAATCTGTTGCCATCAAGTTGACTGAGCTGCTGCAGCAGTTCTGGGACGAAGGGTCAGTGCCGCAGGGCTTCAAGGATGTCAACATCGTGCATCTGTACAAGGGCAAGGAGGACAGCGCTTCATGTGACAACCACAGAGGCATCTCATTGCTGAACATCGCAGGAAAGATCATAGCCCGTGTTTTCCTGAACCGCATCACACACCACCTGCTGGACGACGTGGTCTCAGAGAGTCAGTGTGGATTTAGGAACAATCGTGGAACACGGAGATGTCTCAAATCCATTCACTGTCTCCAATGGCGTGAAGCAAGGCTGCGTGATGGCTCCCACGCTCTTCGGTGTTATGTTTGCCCCTTGTTTGCTCTTCCACACACTCTCAAAGTCTAATGCTGGTGTAATTATTCGCTATAGATGTGACCGCCCATTCTTTGACCTCAGACGTCTAAAGGCAAAAACCAAAGTCCTGGCCGACCTAGTGAGAGACTTCCTGTTTGCAGACTATTGTGCACTTGCAGTTTTGAATTAACTAGACCTGCAGGCATTTGTTACTTGTCTCGCAGAAGTAGCAAAAGCATTCGGAATGACCATTAGCCTGCAAAAAACTGAAGTGATGCCTGCCCTCAAACAGCAGCATGGACAAAGATGTCTCCATGAGGCTTGCAAAAGCAAGAGCTTTGTTTGACAGAATTTGGACACGTGTGTGGGCCGAACAAGGTATTAAACCTTCCACTAAGCTGGCAGTCTATAGAGCAGTCGCCATCACCTCTCTGCTGTACGGGTGTGGGATATAGACGCTGTATAGGAGGCAAATGCGAGTACTTGAACACGTCCACCTCCGCTGCTTGCGACGAATCATGGGAATTTCTTGTTGGGACCCACATACACTGGAAGCTATGCCAACACTATGGAATAATTAGGGAAAAAGATGGGATAGGCACGCACCAGAGAGGGTCACAGAAATTGAGAAAGAAACCATACTATGAGATATGCCAATGCACACAAATAGAGAAACTAAGGCCAATAGTCCAGAGAAAGTTGTCAGACAACATGAAGAAAAAATGCTTTCTAAGCGATGTATCAATACTAACAGATGACAGCGTTTCTCTAAAGGAAATGGACAAACGTTCAAAATACAAAGACCTGTAAATGGAGGTAACTCGAATGTGCAGTCTAAAAACAGAAACAATTCCTATCATAGTGGGCGCATTAGGAATGAAAAAAAAATATTCAGACAAATACATAGCAAATATGCCAGGACTAACAAATATATATATAACATACAGGAAACAGCACTACTAGGCAGTGCAAACATATCCTACGTTTAAACACTTTTCATACAGTAACCATAAGAAAATCACAGCAAATCACGGCACATACCCAAGGCACACAAAGCTGCGCTCGGTGATGCAGTGAAAGCACGTAATAAATATAAAAATACTGAATAATAATAATAATAATAATAATAATAATAATAATAATAATAATAATAATAATAATAATAATAATAATAATTTAAAAGGATTGATGTAACTCTTCACAGAGGTAAACAGTCAAGACGAAGAAAAAGAAGAGAAAATTTCGTTTGTAATATACATTTTATTGGTTGAACGATATTTCGACAATAAGCCTATATTTGTCGAGTTCAAAATAAGAAGTGATAAAAATTCCAAATTATAGAACTTTAAATTCAAAGGGTGAACAAGAGCAACCAGTTGATGGCATGACATCATCAGTATTAAGTTTCAATTTTATAACAGGCGAAAAGAAAAAAGACAGAAAGAAAGACAGAAAAGAAGTGGAAAGAAAAAACAAAAGGATAAACAAGAAGAATATTTAATCAAATAGATTTGGATAGTTTCGATGATATTCTACTATCATTTTATTCATTCCTACAGACTGTGATGTTAATAACCTGCAAGCATATTTCTCATGAATTTTGAGTATTTAAAGTAAAACAGATTCAGAATATTTTCTCATAATATGCAATTTGAAGACTTTTTAAAAATTGCAGCCGTTTGATGCAAAATGTTCGGCAAGTTCTGTCGAACCACTGTCGTGTCTGATGTCATATATGAGCCCATTAAAATTTTTTTTTAATTATTCTGTTGTACAAACAGCATAAATCAAGTTGTGTTTTGTGCATTCTGCCGCGCAGAGCAAATGGTAATATCCACATGTCCCTCCATCTCTATAAATCAGAACATTACTGTTATGATTCCCGGTGGAGTTCACTTGACTCATAAACAGGTTTTATCACTCTTGCGGCTGTTTTTCAAGGTACAACGTTGCTGAAAAAACAACGGTTTCGACTTATAACACTTCTGCATAATACCAACGATATATATTGACAGAGACTATAATCACCCGAAAACACTGATCGATACTTGTCACATTTAGTGACACTTATAGTTTCCCTTTATGGTAAAACATTGCATACTGTCGTCTAATATTAATTTCCTGTATACACACTAGCGATTCGCTAAATCCTACATAGATTTTTATTGCAAAAAACATATATACTAAAAGAGAATTCAGTCTGGAATCTTCCGAATTCGAGCCTCACCTTACTGGTGAGGCAACGGAAATTGCCGAACTGACCGATCAGTAAAGGGAATTCTCGATCGGTTCTTTCGGGTGATTAATGTTCTTAACAGTATATATGTATACACGTTTTTGCTTTGTCTACAACATTTGAGCATTTTATAGCTCTTGTTTCTAAAAATGTAGGGATTTCTAACACCCTAGTCATAGTTACTGACAATTATAGTTTTCCTTTTTGCATACACATGCTTAGGTTAATACTATCTATCTATCTATCTTTCTATCTATATGTATATACGCATTTCCTAGAAGTCGGCATCAAATATTGCCACCGTATCGCACATGGGGTCTTAGATTCCATCTATCATTTTCTACTCATTGTTCAGTGTTGGTATATGTAACATCTGTTCGTTAATACTGCCAACAGTAATCGTTGCAAATGTCATTGACTTAGAAAACAAATCAACATTAAAAATATAACATTTCGGTGATCTGTTTGAGAAATTTGAGAGGCAATCGATCTAACAGGTAACATTTACGGAATTGGTTGGAAAATTTTTCTATGATTGACTCGGTTTCTACTTTCAGTCCACGTTTCCCATGCAGAAATATAGATCATTTTATTTTATATTATTGTTTTTTTTTTTGGTATGTATTTTCTTATTAATTTAAAAGTTAGATACCACTATTACTACTAAATTAGGTATGGCGGCTACTTGTTAGAATCGTATGCGTATCCGTTAAAGTTCTTAGCATAATTTTTTCAGTAAGTCTATTGTCAGATACTGCCAATATTAAATTTTCCTGTCATCCTTTCACCGTCGATAAAATAAGTTCCATTTGATAAAAGGGGGTTAGTGAAATCGACTAACCCCTGTCCCCCAACAGCAGGTCTTTAACCAAAATTTGTGACTTTCAGACTTTGAAATTCTTCTTCTTCTTCTTCTTGTTCTTCTTGTTCTTCTTGTTCTTCTTCTTCTACTTCTCTTCCTCCTCCTCCTCCTCCTCCTCCTCCTCCTCCTCCTCCTCCTCCTCCTCCTCCTCCTCCTCCTACTCCTCCTCCTCCTCCTCCTTCTTCTCCTTCTTCTTCGTATTATTATTTATTATTATTATTATTATTATTATTATTATTATTATTATTATTATTATTTTATGTTTAACTTTTGTTTTGCATTTGTACAAGTTGGATCCAAGTCTCACCAAGAGAAATTGAAATTCTTCTTCTTCTTCTTCTTCTTCTTCTTCTTCTCCTTCTTCTTCTTCTTCTTCTTCTTCTTCTCCTCCTCCTCCTCCTCCTCCTCCTTCTCCTTCTTCTTCGTATTATTATTATTATTATTATTATTATTATTATTATTATTATTATTATTATTATTATTATTATTATTAAAGGCTCTCGGATAGTTCATAATTGCCGGTTATTCTTTACTTGAAAGCAAGCAATAACAAATCACCAAATGTCTCAAGTAGTGCTTTCTCCTGTGACACAAAGAGACAATACTCTCTTTATAATGCGAGCTGTACGCAACAATGCTGTCTTCTGGATATGTTCGAGCCTGGCAATAGTTCCAATATATTTAATATGTTTTTTCGAAGACTTTGGAAACTGCTCCTAATGCTCCAATTACCACCGGTACCCCCCATTACATTCCTCATACCCTATAATTTCCTATTTCTTCCCACAATGAATATTATTTCTCAGTCTTTTATGTTTCCTTACAATTCACCCTCGAATCGCCTGCTATTGCAAAATCTTTGCTTCCTTTTCATCTTTATGTATAATCACGATATCTGGCCGTCTCGGCTGTATGACTTGATCGCACTGTATTTTAAAATCCTAGAGTATTTTATAATGTTCGTTTTCTGTTACTCCTCAGGCTTGTGTTCATACTACTGTTCGGCTCTCTCGACGTTTTTCTTTACCGCACAATAGCCAATGGACATATCTGGCCACATTGTCGTGTCTCCCTTTGTATTCGCGTTGTGTGAACTTACAACACTCACTAATAATATAGCTTATCATTTCTCCCTTCTCAGTGCACATCCTACACTTTGGCGAGTCAGTGCTTTTACCATTGTGATATTGAAACTTGTTTGTTCTGAGAGCTTGTTCTAAGCGCTGCACACTAATACCTTAGTGGGCCCTTTGAAATCTCCTCTCTGCAGCCATTACCAGGTTCTAATCCAGTCAATGTCATCTTTATTCTTCAAGAACTGACAGTGCATTTTCTTTTCATGCCAAATTTTCTTCATCTGCTCGCTCTGATCTTTCTGAAATAGTGTTGGATCTACGGCTTCATTCACTTTAAAGGTTCCCTGCATTTCACTACTTGAATCATTTCTTTTTTGCTCCCCTTGGCATACCAAGTCAGGCAATTCTCCTCTTCCCTTACACAACCTGTACACCATACCAATTCCCATCATCCTTCTTTACTCGTTACATACAATCTTGACATATCATTCTTTGGGTGTAGTTCCTTGTTTATTTTCATAGATTTTCGTGTTCTCCGGTCTATCTCTTGTAATTCATTCTTCTTCCAAGATAATATTCTGCCCCTTTTCTCAACGAAAGAACCGCTCACGTGTTAATTGCTCTTATCATAGAGTTGCAATTTAGCTTTGATTGGAGCACTAGCTGAGTTCTCCTCAAATACTCTTTCCTGTACGTTTCTTTCATCTTGTGTTCATTGATCTTATCTCTTTCCTCTCCGACTACCTTTATAGTTTCGCCTCCCTCCAGATTGATCCTATGGCACATTTGAAAATTATAACACCAATGTTCCTGATTTTTAGCCAGAAAAATCACTAACCATTCATGGGTAAGGGCTTTGTCAACATCGGCCCTAGTAACTCTCTTCGTGTATTTGCCATTGAGAGATTTTCTTGCCCATTATCAGTAAGAATGTGTAAGATGGGTTTTCATGCGCTTAGCTTTTTCTTTGCTTGTTTCTTGTACGTCTTATTCTGGAATTTGCTGTATTTTGAATTCACTTAGCTATTCCTTTGCCTGTTTTGTTACTCAATATGAGGCTTTCTTGTTTTAATGTTTTCAGGCAAGTTTTAACATCCTGTTCTCAGAGTTTTTCAGGTAGGTGTCTAGGCCAATTGTGGCAATCTTCATTGTTAATGCCAGTTGTATAAGTCCACGGCCTCCCTCTTTTCTTGGCAGATAAAGTTGACCTATATCTCCCTTAGGGTGATGCATCGTATGCATTGTCAACGGTTTTGGTATTTTTCTGTCCAGATAGCATATTTCAATAATTGACCACTTAATGATATTGAAACTGTAAGTCACGACTGGTATGGCTAAAGCATTTATCGCTTCGATCCTGTTTCTTGCATTCAGCTCAGACTTAAGTATTGCTCTCACCCTGCGATAACATTCTCTTCTGATCCTTTCCCTCATCACTGAATGCCTCATTCCATCCCCTTCAACTACCCTTATGTATTTGTAGCTCTATCCTGGTTCTAGCTCTTTTATGCCATACTGCTGGTCAAGGTTAACGTTAGATGTTTCTGTCATGTTTCCTTTGATAAAGGTAGCTTTTGCACATTTATCGAGGCCAAATTGCATCCTGATGTCATCACTAAATTGTTTGACAATCGCTAGTAAGCTCTTGAGTTGTTGGTCATGTTTTGCAAAGAGCTTTAAATCATCTATGTAAATGAGATGATCTATATTTGTATGAAACATTTTATAACTGTACTGTGCATCATTGAGCAATTTTGAGAGAGGTATTTAGGTTAGACAAAAGATGAGTGGTGATAGTGAGTCACCCTGGAAAATGCCACGTGATATTTTTTTACATTTCCAGCATTTAGAGATTCATTGTCACTGTTCAAAATCAGTGTGATTCTCCATGATCTCATACTTACAGACAAAAATTTCACAGAGTATGCGCTATTTTATAGACTTCCAGACATTTCTTAATCCAGCTATGTGGTACACATTTCTTAACCAGCTATGTACCTTAGGGTGGTGTATTGTATGCATTGTGAACAGTTTTCTTATTTTTCTATGAAGATTACATATTTCAGTAATTGACCAGTTAATGATATTGAAACTGTAAGTCACGACTGGCATGGCTAAAGTATTGTTTCGATCCTGTTTCTTGCATTCAGCTCTGTCTTGAGTATTGCACTTACCCTGCGATGACATTCTATTCTGACCTTTTCCTTCATCAGTGAATGTTTGATTCCATCCCCTTCATGTACCCCTAGGTATTTGTAGCTCCCAGCTGCTTCAAATTGCTATATGACATTCAGCTGGTCAAGATTAAAATTGGATTTTTTTGTCACTTTTCTTTGACAAAAGTAGGTTTCGAACATTTACCGAGGCCGAATTGCATCGCAATGTCATCACTGAATTGTGCTTCAATTAAAATCCTTCAGTCTCTACTTCGAGCCCTGAGCTTCTCAATCATTGCTGGGATTTTTCTCTGTCTATTTCTTTATTTCTTTTGCAATTAGTTTAGTCCAGTATTTGCCATGAAAGGACTTTTCTTGCCATCGTTTTATCATGGTCCGTTCCTGTTCTAGTTCTAGTTTGTATTTCATTTATTTTATAGCTTTTTGTTGATTATTATTATTATTATTATTATTATTATTACTATTATTATTATTATTATTATTATTATTATTATTATTATTGAGTGAGAGAGCAGTGCATGCCATCAAAGTGACACCGAGGTAAAATATACGAAGCCCAGTATACCCATCATGACTACCCGTCTGATAAGGGTACACCAGGCACATGCATGCCAACCATATGTGCGTGACATGGTGGTCTCATATCGAGATAAACAGTGCATTACCTTGTAGGTGGGGTCCAGTTAGAATTTTCTTCAGGTCAAGTAGCCCATCGCGCTCAAAAGGTCCCTGAATAAGGTTTGTTTTTTTAAGGATGACAAAGTATCCATGTTTCCAGAGGTGAATTATCCAAACCTAAAAGAATTCCTCTCAACACATGGCTATGATGCTCCCCCACTCTTCTTCTTCTTCTTCTTCTTCTTCTTCTTCTTCTTCTTCTTCTTCTTCTTCTTCTTCTTCTTCTTCTTCTTCTTCTTCTTCTTCTTCTTCTTCTTCTTCTTCTTCTTCTTCTTCTTCTTCTTCTTCTTCTTCTTCTTCTTCTTCTTCTTCTTCTTCAAATTTATTAGGTAGTACAATATCTTGTTTGTTTTTGACAGCTTCTTTAAATACTGAAAACAGTTTTTTGGTTTTGCTGGTGTTTTTTTTTTGGGCTATTTGTATCAGTTTTCCTTGCTTCTGAAGTATGTATTTTTGCATTCGTATGGTGGTTATTTTATAATAGTTTTGCAGCTGTATTATTATTATTATTCAGTAGTTTTATTTTTATAACGTGCTTTCACTTCACTACCGAGCGCAGCTCTATGCGCCTTGGGTATGTGCTGTGGTTTGCTGTGGTGCTCCTATGGTTACTGTATTGAAAGTGTTTTGCGTAGGATGTGTGCTGTGCCCAGTAGTGCAATTTTCTGTATGTTATATATATTTGTAAGTCCTGGTGTTTTTGTTATGCATTTGTCTGAATATTGTTTTATTATACCTAAGGCACCTACTATAATAGGAATTGTTTCTGTTTTTAGATTCCACATTCGAGTTACCTCTATTTCCAGGTCTTTGTATTTTGAAAGTTTTTCCGTTTCTTTTAGAGAGACGTTGTCATCTACTGGTATTGATACATCAATTAGAAAGCATTTTTTTCTTCATGATCTTTGACAACTATATCTGGTCTATTTGCTTTAATTTCTCTATCTGTGTGTATTGGCATATCCCAGAGTATGGTTGCTTTCTCGTTTTCTATGACCATTTCTGGTGTGTGTTTATGCCATCTTTTTTCTGTTGTTATTCCATAGTGTTGGCATAGATTCCAGTGTATATAGGTCCCAGCTCTGTCGTGTCTGTGAATATATTCCTTCTTAGCCAGGACTGGGCAGCCAGAGATAATATGATTTATTGTTTCTTGTCCATCTCCACAAATTCTACATGTACTTGTTATGTCTTTTTTCATTATATATATTATATATATTATATATATTATATATTATTATTATTATTATTATTATTATTATTGCTGTTGTTGTTGTTGTCGTCGTTGTTCTTGCTATTGTTGTTGAATTTATTGTTGTTTTTGCTGCCAGGCCTTGTACGTATTTTGGAGAAAAATAAATTATTATCATTTGTGGTGAAAATACAGTGTCAATTTGAAAACTAAAATTCAAAATTCTCCATTTTGAATACAGTTTTCTATTTGACACAATCATGGACTCCCTCCTCCAGACATATAAACCTACTGCAAAATGTCAACGTTTTAGTAAGATGTGGTATTTCCAGTATCGAAATCATGCGGTTGAGTATTCAGTGCAGACTGACAGGACACGTTCGAATGCAAGGGATTCTATTTAAACAAATGGACATTTTTAGGTATAAGTTTAAGTTGAAACAATCATTAAAATCCCAAGTGCTTAATTCAAAATCTTAGGAAAGTTATTATCTAGATCGATATGAATGGTGTAAAATGCGCCACGATGCATCTATACGATTTAAGTGGAAGAAATGCAACAATGACAGGCGAAATTAAAATCATCATTCACTCCATGGTAATTTCGTAGCAAAATCCATAATTTTACTCAAATTACATTCCTGCATCAGTTGCAAATATAAAATGTGCAGCTTTTTTGTTTTTTAATATTTCTTTAACATTCTTTCATTAAAACACCCATACTTCGAAATCGATTGGAATGACAATCCTCCCCTCCCCTCCTCCTCCTCCTCCTCCTCCTCCTCCTCCTCCTAATCATCATCATCATCATCATCATCAATATCATTCTTATCATCAATCTTCTTCTTCTTTTTCTTCTTTTTCTTCTTTTTCTTCTTCATCCACTTCATCCACTTCTTCTTCTTCTTCTTCTTCTTCTTCTTCTTCTTCTTCTTCTTCTTCTTCTTTTTCTCCTCCTCCTCCTCCTCCTCCTCCTCCTCCTCCTTCTTCTTCTTCTTCTTCTGATTCTGATTATTATTATTATTATTATTATTATTGAGTGAAAGAGCAATGCATGCCATCAAAGTGATACTGGGGTAAAATATATGAAGTGTAGTATCCACACCATGACACCCTGTTTGGTAAGGGTAAGGCAGGCTCATGTATCGTATACATATGTGCACGATATGCTGATATCATATCAACACAAACCTTATAGGTGGGGCCCAGCAAGAAATTTATTCAGGTCGAGTAGCCCATCGTGATCAAAAGCTCACTGAATAAGGGTTGTTTGAAGATGTTGAACGAAATGCCTATGTTTTCAAAGGTAAATTATCCAAACCCCAATTATTCCTCTCAACACCTAGTTATGATGGTCCCCCACTACTCCTGCTCGTGTCAGAGATGCCCACAATGTCACCCACTAAGGAACAGGCTGAAGCCGTGACGGTCAAACAAGTGACAAATAAATCTAAGGTATTGAGCAAAATATTTACTGTATCCCATCGTTTATACAAGACAAAACAATATATATATGATAACATTTCCAATCGGTTAAGATGAGAAGCTATGCGAGCCACTGCCGCGTGCTGCATCAGGGCATTTATCGTTATTATTATTATTATTACTATTATTATTATCGTTATTACTATTATTATTATTATTATTATTATTATTATTATTATTATTATTATTATTATTATTATTGAGTGAGAATTCAGTGAATGATATCTAAGTGACACTGGAGTAAAATATACGAAGCCATGAATAGCCATCATGACTACCCGACTGATAAGGGTACACCAGGCACGTGGATCACCACCATGTTCGCGACATGGTGATCCCATATAAAAATAGACAGCGCATGACCTTGCAGGTGGACTTCTTCCCAGCTTCTTGTTCTGCTGTGATAATATTATTGGTTTCACAGTGGTCTCGGAGGAAGAGGTTTAAACATGCTGTATATCACTTATACATTAAGCTCTGGCAAGCAATTGGCCAGCAGTTTTTTGCCATGTGGGTGTTTCTGCATTTGTGGATGAATTTTGTCTCTGCCAGAGCTAGGGAGTGTGGGATGCTACTGTTCCCAATGAAAGCTTGCTGGTACAGATTGATAAGGTATGGCCGGTAGAATGTTAGCTTCTTATACCAATATCCAAGAATCAAGTCTCTTCCCGGTGCTTTTCCATCCTAGAGTTTCTGGATCACAGACGCATGAGTTTCACCATCAATGTTGTATGTCTTGGATATAACGCAGGTGCAATAACTTATTTTCATTTCTTCCAGCCACAGAGCATCATGGTTAAATTATTTCTCTTGACTCCAGATTTCCCTCCAGAAGGTGTCTATGTCTTCTCGTGAAGGAGCTTCCGCGGTATTTATTGCTCCTCCTCTCTTGCCTCTGTATACTACTCCCTAGTTGCCCTTAATTTCTTTTTATTGTTCTTCTCAGTTATTCTCTTCTGATAGCGAAGTTTTTCACAGACAGTTTTTAGCTCCTGCTTGCAAGTGAGCCTCCTCTTTTTTCTGTCTCCAAACATCATTTCTATCTCCTTCTTTAGTGTCTGTTGGTGGGACGTATGTGATTTGCTTGTTTGCATGCAATAAGCATAATTACATGAAACCAGTTGTCTTTTTTTTTCTGTTTTCAAAACCCATGATGGTGCTTTCTTTGTTATTCCTGTTTTGTTTACTTTTTGAATATCATTCATGTACTGTTTTACAATGGTAGCCAGCGCATAATAGACAGGCATTAATCTGCCAGTATGAGATTCAATGTTGTAAATGCTCATCACTAAATTCGTTAACATATTTTAATACCGTATCTGATAGTTTTTTGTTTTTTTTACTTACTTTGGTAGAGAACAATCTCTCCTCGAGAGAGTCCTTCAAAGACCAAGATATTTTTCTCGGAAATTTCACTAAGGGCACATTTCACCGGCATATACTCCGGACTTCTTCTACTACTACTACTACTACTACTACTACTACTACTACTACTACTACTACTACTACTACTACTACTACTACTGCTGCTGTTGCTGCTGCTACTACTACTACTACTACTACTACTACTACTACTGCTGCTGCTGCTGCTGCTGCTGCTGCTACTACTACTACTACTACTACTACTACTACTACTACTACTACTACAATAATCGTTGCGGTTGTGCCTGCTATTTACCATAGTCGTAGCAGGGGACAGTCGTCAGTTACTTGAGCCCTGTAATGTAGCTTCGCTGGCAGGCACTATTGAATCTGTTGGAATGTCGCTAGCTGCGAAATTTCGTGATGGTCTTATATCATTCACGCTTTCGGCTTTGTTCATAGAGTTGGGAAGAAAGTTAATTTTCGACTTTTTTAATAAAGTTACAGTTACTAATCTTCTTTCTATGTCCTACAAATGTTGCTTGTTGGCGTAGTTGCTTCGCAGTAAAATTATTTACCTCTGGATGCAGATCCAATCGATTCATATAGCAGATGCAGATCTAATCGATTCATATAGCAGATGCAGATCTAATCGATTCATATTGCCAACAGGGGGCGGGGGTTGTTTCGCGTTTTCGTAGCAGTTAAATAGATCATTATTCAATTCATAGCTCCTGGAGAAATGAGTTTTGTATCTACGGCTTCTTCTTTAACTACAGTTAGAAAAAAAAATGTTTATCTGTTGAGCTGTTTTAGTTCTGTTCCTAGATTGTGTTGTTGTTGTGTCGAGCCATATTGCTTTCAGTAACTCTCTGTATTGAAGATTAAATTTTGCAGTCGAAAATCACTACGATCAGGAATAAAACACTCCCTCAGTATTTCATCTGAAAAATAACCAGTTATTTATCAAGGCTGATAGTTGTGGCTCTAAAGATGGAGATAGTATTCATCGTATTTTCAATAAATAGCCTCTCACGCCAAATAAGCGACTTGCCGCTTCGAATGGTTATGTATGTATGTATGTATGTATGCATATTTATTTACATACGTGCGTGTACCGATCTACTGATATTTTTTGGCATTCTTCAAGAATTTAATGGAGATGTTTGTTAAGCATTATGGAGTTCTTCACTCTGAGCGCAGTGTCACACTCAATACATGCACAAACATGCACGCACATATACTCATGCTAATCTCATTAGAACCGCATTCATGCACCTATCTTACACAAATATAATCAGAAGAAAAGAAAAAGAACTGACGGTTCGCGACATGTAACATATAGTTGTTAAATGTCACCTTGTATATATTGGTTGATATTTTTTCTGCATTACGCATGGTTTGCCCAGGTTACATACAGACATGATTATGCTTGTAGAAAGTCAATGTCTTGAAAATTCTCATTAGAAATTTCAATATGCAGAGAAATTCTGCTTGTTTAAAGTAAGTGATCAAAATATGTACAACACATATTAGTGCATATTGGTGTTTCTCGTACTGAAATAAATATAAAGAAAACAAAACTCTAAATTACATTTTTTTATGAAAAATATCGTCTCGACGATAAATGTCATAAATTATCAAACAAAAAATCGATTGTATTTCTTTGTTATGGTAAACAAAATAAAAGAGCAAATTATTTTACATTATCATCTTCACGATATTTTATATACTATACGAAACCTATGAAAATGTGCTGATACTATCATTGTTTGTCGTGTTTCTCATTACATCTCTAGTGAATAATTCGACACATTTTCCGGGCTCATCGTACGTTAATCTTATTTTTGTGTTGTTCTTAAATATTTGTACTGACATCTATTAGACATGTAAGCAAAATTGCATCGCTCCTAGATTATATATATATATTTTCAGATTCCAATGAAAACTTTTTGGAAAATATACTATAATTTAAACAATTTTAAATGGAACTTGATTTTTATTAAATTTCATTTCTTACTCGCTAAGTTAATTATTCGCTATATTTCAGTAATCATTGAAACCGTTAACAAAATAGTTGAGAAATACAGTGGGGGAAAATAAATATTCGTACATGTCAAAATTCTTTATTTATTTAATTTCTAATGAACATAAATGGGATATACCAATACTATATTTGCATACATATGCATAAACTGAGAATATGCAAAAGAAACTAATAAATTATAGTAACTAATGAATTTATATACAATGACAAATATTTAGGGGTGAAAAAAGTATTCGTACAGAATACATTTATGAGTTCTATGCCACAAAATACTGTTAAAATAATGTTTTTTTACAAGAACTTACTCGTTTGATCCAATAATTCTATCAGTGGTCATTTTTAAGTGTCAAAAGGCTAGCTTCTTCATGCAACACCGAGACAACATAAAGTAGTTTTATAATAATGGTGAAAAGTAAAAAAAAACTCAAAAAGTCAGTGAAAAACTTAATTATTGAACAGTGAAAAGTAGGTAAAAGTTACAGGAAAATATCAGAGATCCTTTGTATTCCATTTTCTACCGTATAACACATAACTTAGAAATAGCGCCACAGATGTACCAACACACACAAGATTGAAACATAGCTGAACTCACGGACTTCTCATAAGGAATTCCGGAAGAAGATTCGTGAGACCACTACTGAGACGCTTCCGAAAAAAAAAAAAAAAGAAAACCGTTGGAAAAAAGTTTATAGCAGAGACTCCAGCTAAGAAGATCTGAAGAAGGAATTGTAATTCCGAAATATCATCGGACTATATATAACCAAATTACAACAGGTATATAGTCCAATTTTTTTGTTTTATGGTGCATTGTTGTACCATTCTAAACTTTTTATTCTTTACAAACAATACATAATGCTTCAAGCGAACTACAATACTCTCCTATATATATACATACATATATATATATATATATATATATATAGGCGTAGTAGTGGATGTGTGGTAAGAAGCTTCCTTCCCAATCGCATTATTCCCGGTTCAGCACAACTGCGTGGCACCTTCCGCAAGTGTCTTCTACTACAGCCTCGTGCTGACCAAAACTTGTGAGCGGATGTGGTAAACGGAAACCAAAAGGACAACTCCGTCGTATATAAATATGTATATATATATATATATATATATATATATATATATACATATATATATATATGTGTGTATGTGTATAGTTAGAAAAAAGGCATCAGAATTCTGGACAATTCTTTATAAGCGGTTTCTTTCGTTTATCGAACTCGTCAAGACAAAATCAAAATCAAAATGATAAAAACAGAGTTTTCTTGTTTATTTATATAAATCAAATGATTTGTGCTCTGATTGGAAGAGCAGAAAAATGCTCTTTGTTTTTTGGAAAAAAGGGAGAAAGAGAGATATAAAAACAAATTAGGGGGAAAATAAAACGGTGAGAGAGATAGATAGCTATATATATATGTGTGTGTGTGTGTGTGTATTTTTCAACGTGAAAAATAACACAGAAAAGATAAATAAATAGTTACCAGATAGCAAAAATTCCCATAAGTGCCAAGGATATTACAGTATGTTAATAAAGTCTAAAATTCCAGCGTTAAGTGAAATGTGTTTGTATAACAAGGTAAAATTAAGAAATTGAGACAAACATAGGTGTTACTCAAATCATTTATACTTCCAACGTGTTTCGAAGAAAGCTTTGAGATTATTCCAGAGGGAATAAAAATGATGTAGAACAATGCAATCATCTCGTCGGGGAAAAAAAGAGAAGGAAAATACATCAATAAGCCATTTTACCCGAATGTGATTACCACGTATATGATGAAAGGGTACGCTGGCAAAAATGTTATTAGATTTAACATTAAAGGTAATTTACAGAAAGAGAAGGAGGTGAAAGAATGAAATTAACAGAAATTAAGAGTGGAGAAATATAGGGCGATAGATAAATAGGAAAGTAATTTAAAACCGTGGAACTAGATACATGTAGTGTAAATGAAATGTAAGATTTTTATATATTAGTAGAAATTACTTATAGAAAATACAAGTATGTTTTTGCCAATGTTTAAAACGATAAACGCGTTCTTTAAACGTGTTTACAAAAATATTCTCCGAGAAAAGTTTGAGAAATTGTTCTTCGTTAGAGGTTCGGACAAAAAAAAATATCTTTGTCATATGGGAAGGATCTGGACAGAATTGGCCATTCCGAATCGAATTTATTACTATTACCCTTTAGAGATCAAATTAATTTACTAAGCCGAGCATTCTTGCGTTTATTGATATGTCTAAATGTAGAGTAATGGTTAGATTTCTTTTCGACAACTGAGACCATGAGCTACCTATGTATTTAAAGACATAACAACCAGAAGTAATTTTACATTGATAAACAGAGATTCTAGTCTTAGAATTACTGCTAAAGAAACGAATACCCCCCACCCACCAACCAAGAAACTTTTAAAATTTGACTGTTTTCTTAAAATATATATATGGGGAAGCATATTTTTGTACCAGCAACAAACAACCCTTGAACGGTTCAATGTAAAAATTAAATTTTTCAGTATCTCTGAACATAGTGCACTGTCATTTCATTGCTCACTTGAAATGAATCAAACTCAGACCCACGCCACACCAGAGATTTCTGGATCCACACCCGCATAACGATACTCCAGTTCGACTACTCACTCTCCGGCCTAGCAAAGATGCTTCTCTTCATGTGCTTCGTCTCAGTTTATGCAAGTGGACGCAGAGGCTAAACGCTATTTAATAGCTATCATTGTGAAGGGAGTTGGCAGAAATAACTTAAATTGAACCTTTTAGGGGAAAATTAATACATTAGTACATTAATGAAAGAAAAACTGGGTAAAACCCTATTGCGATGTTAATACTTGTTACCTATTGACCAAACACTAATCCCAATACCCCTATGCAAAGCGGGGTGTGGTGAAAGTCAATCCTACAAGATAATTCGTCAGCTGACATTTAAAAACAATCGTGCTTTTCAGGCACGTTAGGACTATTAATAAACTACAAGACCAGTAAAACAAAAGAATAAAATAAAATAAAAGTAGACATAATTATAAGAATACATATAAATATAATGATAGTTAAGGCATGAATATTCAAGTCGGTCCTAACTAATGAATGCGCTATGGGAAGTACTTACGGATACGTGAGTAGCGTGTCATTAGGTATATCAGAGATACACTTCCAATCAAGTAATTATCTGCACGAGAATCGTGTAGGCAAAGGCGATTAGTTGAAAAGTAAATAATCATAAACAGAGGCTAAAGATTCTATCATAAAAGAGTAGTTTGATAGTATATTATCATACTAAGATGCATAGCTAAGTCATATACTAGAATAGTGTTTATGAAGTATTATTATGTTGTGTGAAAGTCTGTGTACTAATTTCAAGCTTATGAGTAAAGTCCGAAATACAGTTACTCCATATATTTACAAATTTACAACCTTTACAACTTAACAACCTGATATAATTATAATTATAATACACATATGGTTGCTTACGTTCCCTAAGTTATTTCGTAACATGAATACTTTCTGCTTATATCCAGGAATGATAATAATCCCAACCTTACTTTTAGCGTCTATGAATTGTTTACACACTTGTTTTGTAATACACAGTTTCGCCGCTTCAACTACAGCCTAAATAGATTTTAACTCAGACATGTACACATGAACCCTTGTATTTCGGAGTCTACTTCTAAGCTTGAAATGGCTGATCTCATTGCATTACTTGTACCACTTAAACGCATGTCTGTTATCATTTCATAAATACATATAATTGGAATATTTACTGGACGATGTTTGTCGACTTTATATCATCTCCATTTTCTTATTTGCCTTTTATATATATATATATATATATATATATATATATATATATATATATATATATATATATATATTAAGTTATAAAGGTTGTAAATTTGTAAATATATGGAGTAACTGTATTTCGGACTTTACTCATAAGCTTGAAATTAGTACACAGACTTTCACACAACATAATAATACTTCATAAACACTATTCTAGTATATGACTTAGCTATGCATCTTAGTATGATAATATACTATCAAACTACTCTTTTATGATAGAACCCTTTAGCCTCTGTTTATGATTATTTACTTTTCAACTAATCGCCTTTGCCTACACGATTCTCGTGCAGATAATTACTTGATTGGAAGTGTATCTCTGATATACCTAATGACACGCTACTCACGTATCCGTAAGTACTTCCCATAGCGCAGTCATTAGTTAGGACCGACTTGAATATTCATGCCTTAACTATCATTATATTTATATGTATTCTTATAATTATGTCTACTTTTATTTTATTTTATTCTTTTGTTTTACTGGTCTTGCAGTTTATTAATAGTCCTAACGTGCCTGGAAAGCACGATTGTTTTTAAATGTCAGCTGACGAATTATCTTGTAGGATTGACTTTCACCACACCCCACATTGCATAGGGGTATTGGGATTAGTGTTTGGTCAATAGGTAACAAGTATTAACATCGCAATAGGGTTTTACCCAGTTTTTCTTTCATTAATGTACTAATGTATTAATTTTCCCCTAAAAGGTTCAATTTAAGTTATTTCTGCCAACTCCCTTCACAATGATAGCTATTAAATAACGTTTAGCCTCTGCGTCCACTTGCATAAACTGAGACGAAGCACATGAAGAGAAGCATCTCTGCTAGGCCGGAGAGTGAGTAGTTGAACTGGAGTATCGTTATGCAGGTGTGGATCCAGAAATCTCTGGTGTGGCGTCGATCTGAGTTTGATTCATTTCAAGTGAGCAATGAAATGACAGTGCAATATGTTCAGAGATACTATATATATATATATATATATATATATATATATATATATATATATATATATATATATATATATATATATATATATATATATATATATATATATATATATATATATATATATATATATATATATATATATATATATATATATATATATATATATATATATATATATATATATATATATATATATATATATATATATATATATATATATATATATATATATATCTGTATATATATATATATATATATATATATATATATATATATATATATATATATATATATATATATATATATATATATATATATATATATATATATATATATATATATATATATATATATATATATATATATATATATATATATATATACATTTTTTTATGAAAAATATCGTCTCGACGATAAATGTCATAAATTATCAAACAAAAAATCGATTGTATTTCTTTGTTATGGTAAACAAAATAAAAGAGCAAATTATTTTACATTATCATCTTCACGATATTTTATATACTATACGAAACCTATGAAAATGTGCTGATACTATCATTGTTTGTCGTGTTTCTCATTACATCTCTAGTGAATAATTCGACACATTTTCCGGGCTCATCGTACGTTAATCTTATTTTTGTGTTGTTCTTAAATATTTGTACTGACATCTATTAGACATGTAAGCAAAATTGCATCGCTCCTAGATTATATATATATATTTTCAGATTCCAATGAAAACTTTTTGGAAAATATACTATAATTTAAACAATTTTAAATGGAACTTGATTTTTATTAAATTTCATTTCTTACTCGCTAAGTTAATTATTCGCTATATTTCAGTAATCATTGAAACCGTTAACAAAATAGTTGAGAAATACAGTGGGGGAAAATAAATATTCGTACATGTCAAAATTCTTTATTTATTTAATTTCTAATGAACATAAATGGGATATACCAATACTATATTTGCATACATATGCATAAACTGAGAATATGCAAAAGAAACTAATAAATTATAGTAACTAATGAATTTATATACAATGACAAATATTTAGGGGTGAAAAAAGTATTCGTACAGAATACATTTATGAGTTCTATGCCACAAAATACTGTTAAAATAATGTTTTTTTACAAGAACTTACTCGTTTGATCCAATAATTCTATCAGTGGTCATTTTTAAGTGTCAAAAGGCTAGCTTCTTCATGCAACACCGAGACAACATAAAGTAGTTTTATAATAATGGTGAAAAGTAAAAAAAAACTCAAAAAGTCAGTGAAAAACTTAATTATTGAACAGTGAAAAGTAGGTAAAAGTTACAGGAAAATATCAGAGATCCTTTGTATTCCATTTTCTACCGTATAACACATAACTTAGAAATAGCGCCACAGATGTACCAACACACACAAGATTGAAACATAGCTGAACTCACGGACTTCTCATAAGGAATTCCGGAAGAAGATTCGTGAGACCACTACTGAGACGCTTCCGAAAAAAAAAAAAAAAGAAAACCGTTGGAAAAAAGTTTATAGCAGAGACTCCAGCTAAGAAGATCTGAAGAAGGAATTGTAATTCCGAAATATCATCGGACTATATATAACCAAATTACAACAGGTATATAGTCCAATTTTTTTGTTTTATGGTGCATTGTTGTACCATTCTAAACTTTTTATTCTTTACAAACAATACATAATGCTTCAAGCGAACTACAATACTCTCCTATATATATACATATATATATATATATATATATATATATATATAGGCGTAGTAGTGGATGTGTGGTAAGAAGCTTCCTTCCCAATCGCATTATTCCCGGTTCAGCACAACTGCGTGGCACCTTCCGCAAGTGTCTTCTACTACAGCCTCGTGCTGACCAAAACTTGTGAGCGGATGTGGTAAACGGAAACCAAAAGGACAACTCCGTCGTATATAAATATGTATATATATATATATATATATATATATATATACATATATATATATATGTGTGTATGTGTATAGTTAGAAAAAAGGCATCAGAATTCTGGACAATTCTTTATAAGCGGTTTCTTTCGTTTATCGAACTCGTCAAGACAAAATCAAAATCAAAATGATAAAAACAGAGTTTTCTTGTTTATTTATATAAATCAAATGATTTGTGCTCTGATTGGAAGAGCAGAAAAATGCTCTTTGTTTTTTGGAAAAAAGGGAGAAAGAGAGATATAAAAACAAATTAGGGGGAAAATAAAACGGTGAGAGAGATAGATAGCTATATATATATGTGTGTGTGTGTGTGTGTATTTTTCAACGTGAAAAATAACACAGAAAAGATAAATAAATAGTTACCAGATAGCAAAAATTCCCATAAGTGCCAAGGATATTACAGTATGTTAATAAAGTCTAAAATTCCAGCGTTAAGTGAAATGTGTTTGTATAACAAGGTAAAATTAAGAAATTGAGACAAACATAGGTGTTACTCAAATCATTTATACTTCCAACGTGTTTCGAAGAAAGCTTTGAGATTATTCCAGAGGGAATAAAAATGATGTAGAACAATGCAATCATCTCGTCGGGGAAAAAAAGAGAAGGAAAATACATCAATAAGCCATTTTACCCGAATGTGATTACCACGTATATGATGAAAGGGTACGCTGGCAAAAATGTTATTAGATTTAACATTAAAGGTAATTTACAGAAAGAGAAGGAGGTGAAAGAATGAAATTAACAGAAATTAAGAGTGGAGAAATATAGGGCGATAGATAAATAGGAAAGTAATTTAAAACCGTGGAACTAGATACATGTAGTGTAAATGAAATGTAAGATTTTTATATATTAGTAGAAATTACTTATAGAAAATACAAGTATGTTTTTGCCAATGTTTAAAACGATAAACGCGTTCTTTAAACGTGTTTACAAAAATATTCTCCGAGAAAAGTTTGAGAAATTGTTCTTCGTTAGAGGTTCGGACAAAAAAAAATATCTTTGTCATATGGGAAGGATCTGGACAGAATTGGCCATTCCGAATCGAATTTATTACTATTACCCTTTAGAGATCAAATTAATTTACTAAGCCGAGCATTCTTGCGTTTATTGATATGTCTAAATGTAGAGTAATGGTTAGATTTCTTTTCGACAACTGAGACCATGAGCTACCTATGTATTTAAAGACATAACAACCAGAAGTAATTTTACATTGATAAACAGAGATTCTAGTCTTAGAATTACTGCTAAAGAAACGAATACCCCCCACCCACCAACCAAGAAACTTTTAAAATTTGACTGTTTTCTTAAAATATATATATGGGGAAGCATATTTTTGTACCAGCAACAAACAACCCTTGAACGGTTCAATGTAAAAATTAAATTTTTCAGTATCTCTGAACATAGTGCACTGTCATTTCATTGCTCACTTGAAATGAATCAAACTCAGACCCACGCCACACCAGAGATTTCTGGATCCACACCCGCATAACGATACTCCAGTTCGACTACTCACTCTCCGGCCTAGCAAAGATGCTTCTCTTCATGTGCTTCGTCTCAGTTTATGCAAGTGGACGCAGAGGCTAAACGCTATTTAATAGCTATCATTGTGAAGGGAGTTGGCAGAAATAACTTAAATTGAACCTTTTAGGGGAAAATTAATACATTAGTACATTAATGAAAGAAAAACTGGGTAAAACCCTATTGCGATGTTAATACTTGTTACCTATTGACCAAACACTAATCCCAATACCCCTATGCAAAGCGGGGTGTGGTGAAAGTCAATCCTACAAGATAATTCGTCAGCTGACATTTAAAAACAATCGTGCTTTTCAGGCACGTTAGGACTATTAATAAACTACAAGACCAGTAAAACAAAAGAATAAAATAAAATAAAAGTAGACATAATTATAAGAATACATATAAATATAATGATAGTTAAGGCATGAATATTCAAGTCGGTCCTAACTAATGAATGCGCTATGGGAAGTACTTACGGATACGTGAGTAGCGTGTCATTAGGTATATCAGAGATACACTTCCAATCAAGTAATTATCTGCACGAGAATCGTGTAGGCAAAGGCGATTAGTTGAAAAGTAAATAATCATAAACAGAGGCTAAAGATTCTATCATAAAAGAGTAGTTTGATAGTATATTATCATACTAAGATGCATAGCTAAGTCATATACTAGAATAGTGTTTATGAAGTATTATTATGTTGTGTGAAAGTCTGTGTACTAATTTCAAGCTTATGAGTAAAGTCCGAAATACAGTTACTCCATATATTTACAAATTTACAACCTTTACAACTTAACAACCTGATATAATTATAATTATAATACACATATGGTTGCTTACGTTCCCTAAGTTATTTCGTAACATGAATACTTTCTGCTTATATCCAGGAATGATAATAATCCCAACCTTACTTTTAGCGTCTATGAATTGTTTACACACTTGTTTTGTAATACACAGTTTCGCCGCTTCAACTACAGCCTAAATAGATTTTAACTCAGACATGTACACATGAACCCTTGTATTTCGGAGTCTACTTCTAAGCTTGAAATGGCTGATCTCATTGCATTACTTGTACCACTTAAACGCATGTCTGTTATCATTTCATAAATACATATAATTGGAATATTTACTGGACGATGTTTGTCGACTTTATATCATCTCCATTTTCTTATTTGCCTTTTATATATATATATATATATATATATATATATATATATATATATATATATATATATATATATATATATATATATATATATATATATATATATTAAGTTATAAAGGTTGTAAATTTGTAAATATATGGAGTAACTGTATTTCGGACTTTACTCATAAGCTTGAAATTAGTACACAGACTTTCACACAACATAATAATACTTCATAAACACTATTCTAGTATATGACTTAGCTATGCATCTTAGTATGATAATATACTATCAAACTACTCTTTTATGATAGAACCCTTTAGCCTCTGTTTATGATTATTTACTTTTCAACTAATCGCCTTTGCCTACACGATTCTCGTGCAGATAATTACTTGATTGGAAGTGTATCTCTGATATACCTAATGACACGCTACTCACGTATCCGTAAGTACTTCCCATAGCGCAGTCATTAGTTAGGACCGACTTGAATATTCATGCCTTAACTATCATTATATTTATATGTATTCTTATAATTATGTCTACTTTTATTTTATTTTATTCTTTTGTTTTACTGGTCTTGCAGTTTATTAATAGTCCTAACGTGCCTGGAAAGCACGATTGTTTTTAAATGTCAGCTGACGAATTATCTTGTAGGATTGACTTTCACCACACCCCACATTGCATAGGGGTATTGGGATTAGTGTTTGGTCAATAGGTAACAAGTATTAACATCGCAATAGGGTTTTACCCAGTTTTTCTTTCATTAATGTACTAATGTATTAATTTTCCCCTAAAAGGTTCAATTTAAGTTATTTCTGCCAACTCCCTTCACAATGATAGCTATTAAATAACGTTTAGCCTCTGCGTCCACTTGCATAAACTGAGACGAAGCACATGAAGAGAAGCATCTCTGCTAGGCCGGAGAGTGAGTAGTTGAACTGGAGTATCGTTATGCAGGTGTGGATCCAGAAATCTCTGGTGTGGCGTCGATCTGAGTTTGATTCATTTCAAGTGAGCAATGAAATGACAGTGCAATATGTTCAGAGATACTATATATATATATATATATATATATATATATATATATATATATATATATATATATATATATATATATATATATATATATATATATATATATATATATATATATATATATATATATATATATATATATATATATATATATATATATATATATATATATATATATATATATATATATATATATATATATATATATATATATATATATATATATATATATATATATATATATATATATATATATATATATATATATATATATATATATATATATATATATATATATATATATATATATATATATATATATATATATATATATATATATATATATATATATATATATATATATATATATATATATATATATATATATATATATATATATATATATATATATATATATATATATATATATATATATATATATATATATATAGGCGCAGGAGTGGCTGTGTGGTAAGTAGTTTGCTTACCAACCACATGGTTCTGGGTTCAGTCCCACTGCGTGGCACCTTCGGCAAGTGTCTTCTACTATAGCCTAGGGCCGACCAAAGCCTTGTGAGTGGATTTGGTAGACGGAAACTGAAAGAAGCCCGTCGTATATATGTATATATATATATATATGTGTGTGTCCATGAATACACGTGTACATTTGTGCATATGTATGCACTCTCACACACACACACACACACACACACACACACACACACACACACACACTTATATATAAGTACACAAATATTTTATAGTTTGATACATACATATATATCATTTTCTACACAGATACATACATATGTATAAGAATAAGTAGATAGATACTCGTAAACGCGCGCACGCTCATATACACCCGCACACTTACATCACAGGGGTGCACATAAATAATCCTGGTATCATGTGAAGCTAATCTGATTTTAGTTGTTACGCCGGTACCGGTACGGACAGTATGTTGAACCTTATAGAAACAGCAGTGCAAAATCCCAGCACTATAATACAAATTTATTCTCTACTTTAGCAGCATTTGTAAATACTAACATACTTACAGACGTCCATACATATAAAAAATATATATGTATATATACACACACATAAACGTACACACATACGCACTCACATACAGAGACACCGAGACACAGAGACACACACAAACCTACACACATATATACATATTTGTGTGTGTTTTCAAAAATTTGCATGTGCCCATTCGCGTGTGCGTTAGCACACCACACACCTACATTTAGCAGCCACTATTAATACAAATACAGAAACATATATATATATATATGTGAGTTTGATGTTTCCGCGAATATGTTTACATTTTCCCTATTCTACAGATTGAAAATGTAATTTCTGTATTAAGTTCTAACAATTTAACATATCTCACCAACGCTATGTAAATAAAATTGGTTTTTTGCTGCGAAATGACAACAAACAAATTCTTCAACAAATATACTAGGCAAATATTATTTGTGTGTATTAAATAAGAATCAATAGAACACACATGTATTGTCATTTGAAAAGGTTGACTGCTATGTACCTGTTACAGGATTATTTATACAACATGCCTTTTTTGTAAATACATTCGGTACACAGATTTTTTATATTTTATTATTGACGTCAATTTAAATTTTAACATCCGGTATTAATACATCAAACTTATATAAGATTTTTCCATGAACAAAAGTCTCGTATTGCATATATATTTTTTAGGCCAATACCAACGTAATTCACACTTAATAAAAAAAAAAAAACAACATATTTTATTTTGTAAGGAAAGATTTTGACGAAGCTTTATTTCAAAAGTATTTGTGTTACTGTAGCAAACAATCCACTTGTTGTTAATAATATCACTTCAAGATACATTTTAATAATATCTAAAAACAAAATATTTAATATAAATCTATTGTACTTTTTATTTTCTTTCTCCAACAATACAAGATGAAGCAATGTATCATATTACGTGTGTATCTCTTCTCTGTGGGTTGTCTTGCAAATTTTCACTTTGATAGGCTATTCCCAGTTCCTATTGATCATTGTCTCACACAACTGGACAGATCAGGGTTTAGTACAGCAAACACCGCAACTGATTTTCTTCGTAGATGTTTGAATCAATTCAATAGCAACTTGACTAGTTGGGATCATCCGTGGATTATATCTCTTTACAAAGGAATGTTTAAAGCTTATCAATGTAAAATTCATCAAACCGAAGCATGCAAGGAACTAAGAACGCGGAAAGAATATCGGCAACTTTCGGACAAGGAAAGACATTTATATCACTCAGCCATCCTGGAGTTATACAAAGACACGGTGGGTATTTCATTGACTACAAATATAATGTTTGATATATTTATGGAATAGATAATTCTTATTCGCTTTGCATGTGTGTATTGTGTGCCCATTTCTTAACATAGTCTAGACCTTATTTTGAAAATAATAATACTGTCTTTAATATGTTCTTTTTTTTAATATCTAAAAGTCACTTTCGTTTGTGATTGGAAAGTATATTTATCTACACGTATCATGTTTAGAAAATGATCAGAATTAATTTATTTTTGAAACAGTCTGTTCTCTTACATTATTTTCATTTGATGAGTATTTGTCCCCATCTTGTTTGTTGTTAATACAAGGTGTCGGCTGATATACTCTCAGGTGTCCTGGGGAATTTCGAAATTGGGTTCTCATTCGTAAGGTATTTTTCGATATTATTATTATTATTATTATTGTTATTTAGGTCACTGCCTGGAATCGAGCTCGGAATCTTGGGGTTAGTAGCCCGCCCTATTAGCCACTACGCCATATGCCCCTGGGCATTTATCGTGTGATTTTTAGGGCTTATAAACCTAACATTTTCCTATCCTTCCTTAATACCGTTTGCCACATGCTATTCATATCTGCCTTCAGTCTCCTTAGGCGGTTGTAGTGTCCTAGCATATGTGCTACTTCATTTAGTTCGCGCATTTTCCAGTGGTGTTCTCTGTCTATTCTTTTAACTTCATCCCGCAGGGGAAGGGGGTCTCTATTTTTCTATACATGATCCGCTATACCCGATTTATCAATATCTCTCCGTGTTACATGTTCCCGATGTTCCTTTATCCTTATTTTCAGGGCGTGGTATGTTTCGCCTCTGTATAACCTACCACAAATGCATGAGGTGGAGTACACGCAGTTTTTTTTTGTCAAATTGTCTTCTATTGGTGGTTTTACTCGGAGATATTTGCGAACTGTTGTATTCCTCTTGAATACTGTCCAGATGTCATATGGGCCGCATATCTGTTGTATCTTTTCCGAGAAGCCTTTCAAATAGGGTAGATAGACTGTGGACATTTTATTAGTTTCATCCTCTCTTGTCTTCATTATTGGATTGGATAGTATGTTTTGGGGTAGTTGTTGCTTAATAGATTGTTATTGAGCTTGACCATTTCTTCGTGATGAGTATTACGATCGCTTATTTTATATTCTTTGCTCGATATTTTAGGCACTGAGCAATCCCTCTTTTTACATTGTATGGATGGTGGGAATTGAAGTTGAGGTATCGTCCAGTGAAGGTCGGTTTGCGGTAAACGGATGTCCTGAATCCATACTTGGTGCGTGTTATTAATACGTCCAGGAATGCTATAATAATAATAATAATAATAATAATAATAATAATAATAATAATAATAATAATAATAATAATAATAAGATGAAGAAGAAGAAGAAGAAGAAGAAGAAGAAGAAGAAGAAGAAGAAGAAGAAGAAGAAGAAGAAGAAGAAAATAGCTTAGGAATGAGAAAACAAGTTCGAAGTTTCCTCAGGACACCTGAAGAACGCCGGAAAGTTTATCAACCGAGACGTTGTGTTAACAACAAAAAAGATAAGGACAAATATCGGGCAAATGTAAATAATTTGAATAATGCACATAATTCCTCATTTCTCAAATATAGAAGTGTCTGTTCTCTTTGTTTAATATAGTACTTCTTCCTATATATTCTTATCTGTGGAAGTCAATCGTATTACAAACTCTGCGACGTAGTTTGTATTTGTCTCCTATAAGTAAGATTCACTTAGGTAATTGCTTCAACGTAGTATTTGAATTGCATATTTGGAGAATTACACATTGTTTACTACCAGGACTAAGAACTTAACTGAATGAATTATTCAAGCATACATATGTATATATGTATATACATACATGCATATACGGATACATAAAAATACACACACACATATTGGGTCATCCCGTAAATAATGCGATTTTTAATGCTTCTTTTATTGAGATAATATTCGTTTTTAATCTAAAATATACTTTCCTCCATATTCTACAATACTCTTTCAGCTAATCTGGTAGACTTGCAAGACCTCTGTTCCAAAATTCACTTTCCGTGACGAAAAATACTACTCCAGCACTGTTAGATCTCGTCTACAGAATTCATATTTTTTTCCGTCCAAATGATTTTGAAGACTGCGAAATAAATGATAATCAGATGGGCGAACATGCTGGATGGGACATAATTTTCCATTCAAACTGCTCCAATCATTGGAATGTCATCCACGCTCTATGTGGCCGGGCTTTACCCTGATGGAAGAACACATTTCGTCTTGAAACCAAAGATAATTGTTTTTTCTCTAGCGACCACTTAAGCCGCTCAAGCTGCTCGCAGTAGATCTCATTTATTACGTATTGGTTGGGTTTAAAAGTAGACTAATCCTTTCCTATCCCACCAAACAGATAAAAACATCTTACGTGGGTAAAAGCCTTCCTTAACCTGGGGTGCCGGTGTTTCTCCTTTCCGTGCCCACTATTATCGACGCTTGACATTTTTATAGACACCCGTCGCTATTCGGTTCAAAAGGACTCATTCGTGAGACGTGACAGCACAGAAGAACACACATTCAGTCTCTGTGCGCGATTTGACTCGGAGAGTTTGTGAAGAACATATTCACCCAATTTGATGACTTTTTTCCGATGGCACGCATGCATCAATGAATGGTTGAATGGACAACTCCAAGCTTCTCTGCTAATTCCTCAACAGTTATTATGGGATTAGTTTATCCACGAGGGTTTGCAGGACGTCCACGTCGAGATCTACAGTTATTCCAGGACGAAGCTCGTCTTTGACGCTGCAGTTTTCAGCTCGGAATTTCTGAAACCACCGTGTACACTGGCTTCGGTTATTGTCCGATCTCCATATACTGCAATAATATTCCTCGCACTTTCCATTGCGTTGTTGTTTTTATTGAATTCATAACGCGGAGTATACCGAATATGCTCCTTTGTCATCTATGGGATTATTTACATAATTTACAATTAACGCATATTTCTCCTCTCCTCATCTCGTTTGTTGTTAACACAACGTTTCGGTTGATATACCCTCCAGCCATCATCAGGTATCTTAGGGGAAAGTTCGAACCTGGGTTCTCATTCCTAAGGTATTTTTCGACGTTGTTGTTGTTATTTTTATTATTATTATTATTATTATTATTATTATTATTATTATTATTATTATTATTATTATTATTATTATTATTATTAGTCAAGACGAAGAGCGCGATTCGATTGTAAGATATTTTATCAGTTGAAAGATATTTCAACAATACGTCTGTCTTTGTCGAGTTCAAAATAAAAAAAGTGATAAAAATTCAAAATTACAGAAATTTAAACGGAAAGTATGAACGAAGCAACCAGCATCCTCACATTGATGGAATGACATCATCGGTTTTTAAGTTACAAACTGATGATGTCATTCCATCAACGTGTGGACACTGGTTGATCTCGTTCATACTTTACGTTTAAATTCCTGTAATTTAAAATGTTTATCGCTTCTTATTTTGAACTCGACAAAGACAGACGTATTGTTGAAATATCTCTCAACTCATAAAATGTCATACAATTGAATCACGCTCTTCGTCATGACTGCTTACCTTTGTGAAGAGTTACGTGAATCCTTTTTGAAATATTATTATTATCATTATCATTATTATTATTATTATTATTATTATTATTATTATTATTATTATTATTATTATTCAGATCACTGATTGGAATCAAACTCGGAATCTTGGGGTTAGTAGCCCATACTCTTAATCACTACGCCATGGGCATATGGAATAGTGGTTAAGAGCGTGTGCAACTAACCTCAAGATTCCAAGTTCGATTCCAGTCAGTGACCTGAATAATAATAATAATAATAATAATAATAATAATAATAATAATAATAATAATAATAATAACAAGAACAACAGCAACAACATCGAAAAAATACCTTAGGACTGAGAACCCAGGTTCGAAATTTCTCCCAAAAACCTGATGTACGCTGGAGGGTATATCAGCCGAAATGTGTTAACAACAAACACGGTGATATATATATATATATATATATATATATATATATATATATATATATATATATATATATATAATTGTATGTAATAATGCTCATTATGCACACGCATACATGCATATATATACATCTGTGTGTGAGAGAGAGAGATAGTGTGTGTGTGTGTGCGTGTGTGTGCGCGCGTGCGTATGTGTATATGCGTGTATGCACGCATTTGTTTTTCTCATCACTTAATGAGAATGACACCAATGGGAAACAAGCACACTTTTGAGGGTATCTTTTATCAAAGGTGTTTCGTCTCGTCATTCTGTTTATCAACGACTGATAAATGTGATTTCCTATTTGAAACTTATCGCGTGATATTTGTGCTGTATATATGAATGTGATTTCTTATTCTTTCACAAGGTGCGCCAATGAGAAATTCATTCGTATTAAATAAGGAATAGAGATTTATAAAATAATACTTTATCAAAGGTTCCTCGCAAACTCTTCATAATCATGGGATGTTGTTGTTTTTTTTTTATATTGCTATCAACATAATGTAAAAGATGCAAGGGTTTGGAATGTTGAGTAATAAAACGATTACGTTTCTGCCATCTCACTCATTATAAAAGAAACACATTTTCGTTATTTGTAATTTCAAATAAAAGAACAGCTCATTATTTCAGTCACCATTTCAGATTTCATGCCTCAGCCTTATTCATATCAGACAATAACCATGAAATCACATTCGAAAATATAAAGTTGCATACAAAGCCTGATGAACTACCAGATGGTTTTTTACAATTATGCATTTGATCGATAATAGCTGAAACAGCTATAAATTTGTGCATGTTGAATCATGATACGTGACTCTGTTTCTCATCATTTCATGCGTTAGATCCGCCAGTTGTCCCTTCAGTTAAAGAACTTCCGTATGTAAACTTGGAACTTGTACGATTAATTACACTCATTCACACGTGACAGCTCAGCTACAGCTACAAATTCACCACGTGAACTGTAATTTTATGAGCAAGTACACATTCATTTTCGAACATTTTAACTTTGGTTCCACGAATATCATTGACATGTAGCTGTACGCATACGCACATCTTATGCTGTATAGTTTTCATCTCACTAGATACGACTAACGCAAATTCTCCATTTTTAAACAATTACTTCCACGAATATACAATTCTGCTGCGAAATAAACTGCATTATAAGTACCTTACTGCATGTGGATTTATTTGCATACAATATAAATACACAAACACGAATACATATATGCACACACACAAAAGACATACACTCACAAACTCACACATGCATACACACACGCGCACGCACACACACACACACACACACACACACACACATATATATATATATATATACACACACTGGGAAGGCGGTATACAACAGTTGAAAGCTAAAACATTATCTCATCGCAGAGAAACGCTTGCGTAGTTGCATCGTCATACACATCCGTCACTTGTGGATTATCAGCCTAGCAGGAGATGAACGAAAAATACATTCATAAATGTTAACATCCTGCATACGCGATCTCACCAATAAGTATCCGAATTGTTGTTATTGTTACGAAGCTAAAGAACGCAGAGTAAAGCCGCTTCGCTAAGATTGATCTTGAACACTACTGTGAATGCGCACTAAGTGTTAACGTTCTAGCTCACTTACGCTGTTTACAGCAGCACTTGGAAGGAAGGCGTGTAGCGTGTGAGTATCGCACTGACCATGACAGTTGTCATGGCGATATCTCCTCGGAGACCTATGCAAAGTTTCAGAAAGTGTAAGGAGAGACGTGTACGAGCTGCACACAAGTTTACGAGTGATTCAGACGTTTGGAAGATGGCTGAAGAAATGTTGATATTCACGAACGTTCTGGGAGACGCGCAACCAGCAGCACTGAGAAAAACATCGCAGATGCGCGTGCAGATGTAAGGGGAAATCGTCGAATCATCATGCCTGAGTTATCAGAGGATGTGCAGATTATTTACAGTTCAGTCCAGTCCATTATCACTGAAGATTTGTGCCAAAACGATTTTCCGCCGACCAAAAAGACACTCAGGTTTCAATTGCGCAGAATCTCCTTGATTGTGTCAGAACGATGAAAAATATTGAAAACTGCGTAGGCCTCTGAGCAGGTATCGCCAAGTGTTATCAAAATTTGACGCATATTCTCTGCTCAGCTTTCTCTGTCATGGGCAATGCAACGATCACACGCTACACACCTTTCGAAGCACTGCTGTGAACAGCAGAAATAAGCTAGAACTTGAAAACTTATTGCACATTCAAAACAGAGTTCAAGTAAATCTTTTCCAAGCGGCTTCACTCTGCGTACTTCGTCACTATTGCAACCGACCGGATACACATTGATCACACTACGTATGAGCATTCAGCATAGTTTTCATGTTCTATAACATTTTAGAGTTGAGGAACCTGTCATTTCAAATTATTGAAATCCCAGATTGAACCAGCGTGAAATCGCAGGACATATTTGTCAGTAAAAAATAGCTTGTTTCTATCATGAAGTGGCAAAATGCTATTTAATGGCCATTTCGAATTCTAATAGGGTACAAACAATCCCTATATATAAGCCACCATTCCCTTTTATGTGTAGGAAGTGGCCACATGAGCCGTGCTAATATTATAAGGTTCCATTTTACACACACACACACATCTTTCGTGTATGTTGTCTCTACAAATAGAAATAGCCTGTTGCAGGAAGTTAGTTCGCCCATGAGGAACATTATCATTCAGTCTGCCTCGTGTACCGCGGCGTGCTCCGTACTATACTTTGTAATATTTTTGGTAAACAGGGCAAATGTAGAAGCTATAAATAACATACGTTTATATAAATGTCTCCCTCTCACTCTATCGCTTTTCTCGCTTTTTATCCTGCACTCTCACTCTTTTTTCTCTATTTACTGCGCTTTCCACATATTTAGTGATGCTGTTGACACCAGCCTTCATACCAGCCTTCATACCTACCTACCTACCTACCTACCTACCTACCTACCTACCTACCTACCTACCTACATGCACACATACATGCATATATACACATATACATACATACGTATGGGTGCTTGAACAATTCGTCTTATATTTGTACTCAATTTAGTTTACAAGGGACTGCAATGTTTACGTATATATAGATCGATGCACATGATTATTTATCTATATAATATATATGCACATATGTGTGTGTGTGTTTGTGTACGTGTGGTTGTGTGTGTGTGTGTGTGTGCGCGCGCGCACTTTGCATGAAAAAATTCCAATGATACTTCCAGAGATATAGAATAAGACCAGTTTTCTGCATACTGTGGCGGATTTGAGACCGAAACGAAGGACTTTAAAAATATTGATGCGACCACCGAAAATACAAATTAATGTTATATCCCTATCTCCCGAGCTGGGTTTTGAAACCGTATTCTGGTTGTTGAGGATAATGGTATTTCCTTTGTCTTGTGAACAAGTACAGCTATTTTTAGCGTAGGAGTGATCGGTGACCCTTTCCGGTCACGAAAAACAAGTGAGGAATTGTACTGGACTGACCCAGCTTTGGGAGGAGGTAAGGTAGCACTGTAAAGCTACGGTATTTATGATAAACAAAGAATTGGCGCGAACGGTTGGCTGCAGCAGTTGGCA